>NC_051163.1:112878818-112958817 GCF_013339745.2 Dermacentor silvarum
AAATGTGCCTGTCTAGGTAGCTTACTTGAGTGTGGAATTACGTGCACTGAAAATGGCGCTGTTCAGATAGAAAAACAACAAGATCTGACTAAATGTTTATGCACTTTGTGGTACATTAGATATTTCAAGCCGGAGCGCAAAGATGTCATGTTCATTCTGCAGGAACTGGGATACTGCGATACTAGCGCTGACTTGGAAATATCCTTACTTAAAATTCGTTGTGATATTCATTCTCGTTGTAGCTATTAGTATAAAAAGTGTATTCTATTAGTACGCTGTTAATAAACTGTATTTTTAGCAGTGTACTAACTGTGCATGTTATTTAGTGATTACTGTAGAAAAACCTTAGGACAAACCTTGTATGTGCGGCTTCAATATAGAACCAATTGTCTCACACTCTTGTTAATACCTTTGAGGTTGTTGAGATAGCATAGTTAGATTTACTACACGCATTTATAATCGCACCGCCTGCGTTATGTCCATGATAAACACCTTAAACTGCTGTCACTTGCACAATGTTGGAGACTTCATAGGCGCTCTCCATTTCGCAAGTGTATTATCACATTCCCAAAGCTCCGTCTTTATGTAAGGTCCCCACCCATTTTATACTTACGATTCAGTCGTGTGCAATGATAACGTCGGCATCCGCACACGCCGCACAAAAGATTACTTGCGCCCAGTTATGCATTTCTAGGGTCTCGAAAGACTGGTTTCGCAATGCGAATCGGTGTTCGGTTTTGCGTTTTACTTGACACCACTCTTACAAGGAATATTCTTCACACTGTCACTCGCGTCTTGTGGCGACATTCTCAGCGTCACTTTCGTCCGGATTGCCTTCATTGCATCAGTAGTCATGCACTATCGACTCCAACTCCATAAGTTTGCCGGGAGCAGGGCTTCAAAGAATGTAATCTGACGGGAGACCGTTGAATGGTAGCCCAGAGTCCAAGCCCCTTTTAGCAAAAATGCTCTTGGTATTCTTATGGTAAAAATTAATCCAAGGTATTCTTATGGAGTAGCTGACGGTGTGGCAGCTGCTGCAAAATATAAGATTGTTTTCGTCCGATTTTATTAATACCATGAGTTCCACCGAGTGGCTGATATTCGTAGTGAGAAGTTAGAAAATTCCTCCTCGTTTGTGCGACATAATCCAAACAAAACGTGGCCTAAGTCGTGGTCATCTTTAGTCTGCAGGGTATTTTATTCCATCTGAGGTATTTTTCGCAATATCTAAGCAATGACGGAGGTTTGCCTCTGTGCAAATCAATGAAGAACGCAATTATGGGAAATTTTAAAGATTCATCACAATAATAGAGACTGAAGAAGTTTGTCGTATACGAACCTTCCCCTCTGCGACCATCGGGTCTTCGTGCACTCATTACTCCCGTCTGTGGCACAGCAGCTTGACGTATCCAAAGAGCGCGCGCAAAAAAAAAAAAATCTTGTGTCGCTGATTGGCAACAGTACGCAATGAAGGCACCACTACTGATTGAGCGCGGTGCGACTGTTTCGGACCAGGGAAGAGAGAGAATGGAAGGAATGATGTCGCGAACAATTGTCGCGAACGTGAGCCCTCGTTGCCCACCGCTTGCGCGACGACGTTAACAATCCACTCCTGCATGCGGTCGCCTTTCGCTTATCTTATCATCATCCACTTGGAGCGCGGTGAACCCCGACCGATACGAAACGTCCAAAATCAAGAAGAACAGAGAAAAGCCACGTGTTTGCATGTCTCTCGAAGGCGTGGTGAAACACAGTGCGCTGATTCATTGGAGGCGGGCTTAACAGCGGTCGCACGTTTAATGGCTTATAGTTCCGCATTGTTATCTTTCCCGAGAAACGAAGGATGCGTGCGGAAGTACGCTCGTGGAAGAACCAATGTTACATGGTACTCTGCTCCCGACCGTGGCAGTAATTACAGTTCTATCAGGAAAAGTAAACAAAGAAGTTTGGCGCACAATCAAGGTTGTTAAAGCGCGTAAGGGATTAATAATCACCGGTTTCTTGAATGGCGGGCAATAAAATTGCTTTTGTTCTAATCTGATGAACCTTGTTCGTGGAGCCTCAGCTAGCGAGGAAGCGATGGTGTTCTGACCCCCGTATTCAAAATGCATCTTAACTTGAAGCCCACGCTTGACTTAATTTAAATGACGCCAGTCGTGAACACACCAACGGAACCGCGATCAGTGTCTTCTCCACGTTCATGCCAGTCGTTTTTATGTCAAGTCGTGGACGGGTTTAAAGTTAAGATGCATTTCTGGGGGCTAGCGCGCAGGTTTATCGAGCTTTGCGGCGGGTGTGCCGGCATCGCTCTGCTACCGAACTTGATGCAATTCATGCTTAGCAGTTTACCGTATTTACGGGTAATAAACGAGACACCGCTTTCGACAAACTTGAATGGTATGCGACTCCCGCAAGAAATATTGCTTTCGGAAGAATCTGCACGCTCGACAGATTTCGCATTCACACATACGCGTGAGGGTGCTACAAGCAGTTAGTGTCTTTCTCACAAAACGGGAAATAAATAAAAGAAAACGAGAATACACTTTACAGTAGGCCGTTGGGAGTCGAAGTAGTGTCTTTTTTATATTATCGAGACCCTGCATCGTTCAGCATTCTTCCTCAGCTGATATTCACCGTTACTTTATTGAAGGTGGCAGCCGTTTCCTGTGTTTGTGCTCCTCCTTCTAGCATTCTCTGCACTTTATTGCCAAATATGTTATGCACGAATTGGCTGCAGCGTGCTGCGCTTAGCGATAAATACGTTGCCAACAATATGGCTATACTAATGAGAATGCCTCTTGTAAAAGAAAACTAATAGTATTATTTGCACTGCCACAGAAATCTCGAGCTATAGAAGAGAATTATGCCAAACACATGCCATATTTTTGCACATTTGCACGTGGTATCAGCGCTACATCTATCACTACATTTATTACACATTCCTGCTGGCTGCTGCGCTAGTGTAGTATTATCCTGTCAAGTCACGAACTCAGCAAAACTTTTGTCAAGTCTTATATATACGCCATGGTGGCGTAGTGGTTTTGGAATTGCACTGCTAAACCCGAGGGTGGGGGATTGAATCCCGGTCATAGCGGCCGCATGCCGATGTGTGCGAAATTCAAAAATGCCTGTGTACCGAGCATTGGGTACACGTTAAAAAACCCATGAAGGTTAAAATTATTGAGGAGTCCCCTACTACGCCGTGCTTCATAACCATATCTTGGTGTTGTCAAGTAAAACCCCAGAATTTGGTTAGTTTTTAAGTCTTATATTATTACAGTTGCTTTTCTTTAGAAACACGATTTCGAATTCACAGAACAAGTATTCGTTAAAATTCAGATATGCAGGTCAATCAAAATTTCAGGGCCTTCTAACATATGAACAAACACTTGTGATCAGCACAAATACTGATAAACATGTCTGACTATCCTTAAAACGCGGTGGTGGATCTCTTCAAGCACATTTATTCATGCACCCAACCGAAGGCGCGTGGAGCACTGCTTCTGTTTCCCGTTAACAGAGTAAACATACAGTTACGCGAATTCGGGAACTTTTTCCACTGCAATCATTAGATGGGGCAAGGAAATGTAAGCTGTTTATCCATGCGTAAACATCAATCAATCAATCAGTCAATCATTCAATAAATGCTTTATTTTGAACAGTCATTAGGGGTGCCCCCACAGGAATAGTAGTTAAAAACCGCAGGAGTGTGCCCTAAAGCCCACGTAACACATGTCAGTGGATTCACATGCCAGTTGTGCAGAAATGTACGATAACACATTACGGTATTAAGGAAGTCATTTTAAAATAATAACAATCAAACAAGGGGCATGTTTCAGTAGAAATTCAGCGAAGCCAATCTATCATTGACTACATACATTCCAAAATTCTTAATACACTAAACGAGAGAAAAATACTGAAGTCGAACAAAAATGACGAAATAAAATCAATAAAGATCACAATGCTCGACACCAATATCCATCATTTTGATGGCATAAGGACAACATTAAGTAAGAACATTAACAAAGATTTGGAAACAAGTCAAGCGATTGTGTTCTGACATGCTATAGCGAAGCCGACGTCTGTCCGTTCGTGTTTGTTAAGCAACGATGGCATTGTGAACCTCCGTAAACATAGAAAACAGCCCGTGCGCCAACGCTAAGCAAGCCACCTCTCTGAGCTGCAGATGTGTGATTTGCAGTGTTAGATAGGTATGTAAGAAAGCCTATTAAGAAACGCTGTAAAAACGCAGTGACGAAAAGAGTTGCTTCGAGGACAATGTTCAAAGATGTATACAAAGGTAGCCGGAGGGCAAATTATACTCCCCCTCCCGTTACACGGCAGGACTTCGAGAATTTGATCTCAAAAGTGCGACATAATTTCCGACGGCAAAAATTACTGGGCCAGCACATTTTTATCGCTGATGGCGTGTGGGAATACCAATTTTTTAATACTATCGAAAATATGTTTCTATAGCGGTCACGTGACGAAAACAGCGGACACTTCTAGTGGAGGACGGCGTCAAATTCGCACTGAGGATAACAAATAATTTTTGCTTTTGGAAATAAATGTTGCGCAGTAACGAGCGCTCGGACAGCCTAAAGTCTCCTCCTGTATGAGTGTTTGTTAGGTTCCTGATGGAAGCATGAATACCTAACTCCGCATGCCCAATTTTTGCAGGCACGTTTTTACATGATTACTTAGTCGCGGAATGGAGAGCAATGTAGAAGAGCAGACGCTCAGATGTCGCGCTCAGCGCTCGCGCTTTCTCTTCCACTATCGGTGTCCCATCTCGCTACTGAAGTTCAATGGAGCCCTGACACCTAGTGCACCAGTCAAGATATTGCTTGTTGCCCGAGAAACTTCAGATTGTGCATAAGTCGAACGCCCCCAAACCATCTGAAATTTTATAACGCATGAAAAGTTCAAACTAAATCATGAAAGGCAATGGGGTGTCTGTGTAGTGGTGCAGCAGCAAAGGGAACGGAACATCAGAACAAAGTGTTTCATTCGCGCTGTTGGATGTTTTATTTTACACTGGTAAATGTACAAGGCGCTGCCCAGCAAGCGTTTTTACACGGGAATCTTAAAAACAAACAAACAAACCACAACAGCAAGAAAAATACAATAAAAACGTTATAAATAGAGGTAATACTTGATAGAAGGGAATTAAATGTTGCAAAGATGTTTCGTAGGATTGAGAAAACAACTTCTTAGAACGAGAATTCGCTCATGTGCCTTAGCTTGCACAACGAAGCTACATGTGCACGATTCCTTCGCTTAGTGAAAACTCTATCGCAAGGAATCTGGGGCCGGTATTCAGGGAAGAAAAATTACAATGCTTTACTCGCAGAGAGACGTGCGCCGTCTAGACAGAGTTACTGTAAGAAGACATTGAAACACTTGTCCCGAATTTTTGCAAACGCCGCTGAGGTGCACGCGGAGCGGAAACATGCACATGCATCGCGCTAAAAGAGAGTGCTGCACTCAACCGTTTGCTTCCATTCCTTATCGGAACACAAAACAGAAACACTGAATCACCTTAGACTTCCTTAGCTTCGCGGTACTGATAGAAGATAACGCGAAGGCAAAAGTGATAGTTCTTTATCTTCGCGCCAGAGTCCCAGCACCCCTACGTTAGTGTTGCGCCACGAATCTTTGTCATTGACCCGTCGTGGCGAAGTACAGAAAAGTTCTGAGGGCTTGCCAAGTTCACCCTGTGAGTCTTTTAGGACACGACGTTGTCCGTAATTGACTAGGTCCGTGCAGACGCTCTTAAGAACTATAACGTCATAGGCAAGCTGGCGCACGAATATCCGGCAACATTGTCACATTCTTTGTTTTGTTCTACCAAGCCTCCTCTGATGGTAAGAGTTTATAGTTTGGTACAACAAAATGATAAATTATTTGTCTCTTAGGTGTCCTATTAACTTCCGCGCCCGAGAAATAATGTTTTGTTTTGCATGGATGCTGAGTTGGGATTCGGAAGCCCTGGGCAATGAAAAAAAAAGAGAGGGTCATCCTTATTTTTTGAGTAATCTAGAAGCATAACTTCTCAAGGTCACTTTTTCAAAGGGAAACGTGGGGAGGAGATTGGCAGCTTGGCACCACCCAAAATAGGCTCACGGAGCCATGCGCTGGAGATTAGCACTCCCTTGACGACGTTCATAGGCGTAAAGTTTTGGACGAGAATACGTTTACGCCGTCTGATATATCCCAGCCGAGCATTCATCTTCGCTTGCGAAGTTAAGCCATAGTGATGTATTCTAACGTATGACGTTGTGAAATGACCTTCTAACATCTGAAGGTTCTCAGAAGGGAGCTGAAAAACGCGTCAGGAAAGGATATATTAATAAAAAATGAACAATGACAGTAAATGCGCTCACAAAAGGCATACGTTAACGTCGCCTTCCCAGAAAATAACTGGGACGTAATGTTTTTTCCAGCGTCAATATGCCTCAATCTAAGGGCTAAGCAATTTTGGCACCGCTGTGCGCGCCAGCTACATGGCGTTTGTGTATCAATAATTTCGGCTGGTATACAGGAACCTTTCCTTGCACATTATCGACGGCAATGCACAGTGCCCTCGAAAGTGCCGATGAGCCCCCAAGTTAAGCTTCTTGCACGTGGTGACTTAACGCACCTTATGTATAGGACGTGGATGCACATAGATAAATTACTTAGATTCTACTTTATATTTATTTAGGACGGTTTACCTCAGGAACGGTTATCTTAATACTTGAGCACGCAGAAATCGTTGTCCTAGCTTTCCACTGCACCAAATTTGAACAGGCTCGTTACATTGGACGCAAAAATGTAAAATCCACCGACGGTAAGAAGAATATTTTAATAAGGCAACATCATCGTCTTAGGGGGAAATAGTAAAATATGAAGATATGTAAAAAAACTTAAGCATATACCTCATAACTCTGCAAATTAATATCCAAAGTGCCATCACAATTCTGTAGGCTCCAACATTTGCGACATTTGCGACAGTTGACACACAGCCAAAGTTTAATCTAAAAGCATAAGTAACGCACAATTCGTTATTTGTTAATAGCTCCTCCGCAGAATCCACCTAAGACTTTTGTACCTCTTGCAGGCGCTTCAAGTTTGCCCAGGCGCCCGGATACTAGTTTTTAAGAAGAAGTGGTAGATTGGGTGCTCATACCTAAGTACATGGGAATCGAGAAATAATTTTTCTCGACAACCACTGCACTAAATTTATAAAGGTTTGTTGCCTTTAAAAGAAGTTGAATTATAGTAACTGTATTCAGCGTATTTTTCGTTTAGACCATGATTTTTCTAATAAAAATCCTCGATAACTGGAAAATTAAACAAAAGAACAAAACTATCAAGTTTAAGACTACGTAACTCAGCTATGAAAACGATATCGCAATTCTATAGAGTGCACCTAAAAACACACCTGAAGCGGACAACATTGATATGTCACACACGGCTTTGCTACGCGCAGACTTACTTCGCGTTGTTGCAGGGCCTGATGGTACATCTACTGTGTGCTGCTATGTCACCTTCGTTAGGCAGCCTGAAAATCGGCGTTATTGTTGAATTGGGACTAATTTGTGAGTAAGACTTATGCGAAACCTTTGTAAACCTTGCAATAAAATAACCTAAGCTGTATATTTATATACTAAATTTGTCCGCTTTAGATGCTCTAACGAACAGTCCACAGAACTGCGATATCGCTTGTTTATGCACAGGTACTAATATGTAAACTGCGGGCTTCCATGTTTAATCTTATCAACTTTTTTAAAAATCCTCGTAATTACTTGCACGTCCCAAATGAAAATCCGCTTCCAATAGTGGCCAGCATTTGACTTTCTCTCTCAGGTGAAACAGCTTTCATTTAAATTGGTCCAGGAGTTGTCTCATTAAAGCACGTCTGCATTTTACATGTATTAAATTAAGTGGCATTTGAGTAGAGCCTGGGATAAAGCTTCCTCTTAAGGCTAACAACCAATTTCGGGCTCTGCTACTACGATAGCCCCCGGCAGAGACAAGATAAATTTGCTGCCGAGTCGGGGTATGTATACCTCACTAATGGAATTCTATCCTTTTTCACGGTGCGGTGCAATACAACATCTTGGGCGTTGCTTTTGTTTCTTGATTTTATTCCATTTTATTCCGGGTTGGTTCCGCGCCGAGGATAAAGCACTAATTTGTCCGTTTCTCGGCGTAGGTGAGGCTGAAATGGTTCTTTCGTTCAGTTCCGCTTATCTTGCTTTTTTTATTTCGATAGCAATTATATGGACACTTCAACCTCATTTCTTCCGTCGGCGTTGCCGTATCCGTCGCCGTGAGGTTCCGTATAAAGTCCAACGGCGATAAAATCGTCCGCGCGAGCCGAACGCTGTGTGTGCGAGTGAAAGTTTACGAGGGTGAGTCGGCAATCACGGCTCAATGTAGCGCATGCGCGGGAGGAAGGTAGGTCGGTAGCGCGCGGTCTTTCGTGCGCGAGGCTCGGGGGCGATGCAGCGGAGAGGCAGAGGGAGGGGGGGGGGGTGCGTTATGCTCCGTCGGTTGCTGCTCACAGCACGGCCGCGCGGGCGCCGTACCTTGAAAGCGAGCTGCGATGTGGGCGAAGTGCGCGCCCGCGCGGGCCTCATCCTAAAGCGATCTGCGATGGAGACAAAGTGCATGCGGCAAGTGCCGGTAGCGTCGTATGCGCTGTGCTTTCGACGTTTCGTTTGAGTTGAAGCGAGACGAGAGACTGTGCGAAGGTCGATTTGCCTGCTGCTGCTGGCGCGCTTTCTCACTCCGGAGAGGACAGGGTTTTCACAGCGAGTTTCCGCGGTCATCGAGCGATATGTGTTCATGCTTACCTGTGCGCGCGTGACACCGTGCTTGTCTTTTTAGTTATTAAGCGAATGTTTACAACTTTATACGGCCCATTGAACTACTATTCTTGCTTCGGATAGCTCTCTACTAATTTGCTATAGCAATCGATGCGTCGGCTATCTGGCGAAACTGCGACTTTTTTCAACTTTCCAGCACGTCAGTATACATGAATCCAGCCGTAACCAATTTCCGCGTTGCCGCATCATCCATACCGGCCGAGATATCGTACTTAAAAAAGTTAAATATTATCAATCAATAAAGAGGCAGGCAAGGACACACAATTTATCCAGTGATATATTTAGCAGTATCCAAGCTATTAGAAGTAAAAAGCTTAGGAGTGAGGATCAGCGGCGAATATCTGACAGCCTTCGGTTTGGAGATGACATTGTCCTGTTAAGTAATACTGGGGCGAAGTACTACAAATCATTGAGGACCTTAACCGAGGCAGCATAAGAGTGGGGTTGAAGATTATTGTGCAGAAGAGAGGCATATTTTTCAATAGCCTGGCAAGAGGACAATAATTCTGGATCGCCAGTCAGCTTCTAGAGTGTGTGCAGGAGTACGTTTATCTAGGTCAATTACTCATAGGGGACACTGATCGTGAGAAAGCAATTTCTAGAAGAATAAGAATGAGTTGGAGTGCATACGGCAGGCGTTACCCAATCCTGACTCGGAGCTTACCACTGTTGTTGAAAACAAAACACGTTAGAAGAGGAGGAAGGTGGTGACTGGGGACGACCAAACTTGTCAGTGTCAGGAGCCGCCAATACGTATCTGCCATAAAGTTGAAAACGTTTTTAGTGCTACCGCGTCGTAATTTTCATAAATAAGGTGCAGTGTAGTTGCCTAGCTAAGACGGCTACCAATACATATAGAGATACTGTGAATGGTTGAGACCTACAACAGAACTACAACGAAGATTAAAACGAAACCGCATTTATGTTTATGATATAAAATAGAATAGAAGAAAGAATAATGTTCGAACGGAGCTGTCAGGCATTACAAAAAGGAAGTCTGCTATAGTTGTCGTTACAACGGAGAAGAAAAAAAAAAGAAATGCGATAGTAGGGATATTTGGCCATCCCGAATGGGTCAAACCAGCCGTGGTGGAATAGCGGCTAAGGTGTTGCGTTGCTAAGCACGAGGTCGCGGGATAAAATCCTGGCCACGGCGGCCGTATTTCGATGGGAGCAAAGTGCAAAAGCGCCCGTGTCCCGTGGTTTAGGGGCACGGTAAAGAACTCCTGGCTGTCAAAGTTAATCCGGAGTCCCTCACTACGGCGCGGCTCCTAATTAAAGCGTGGTTTTTGCACGTTAAACCCCAGAATTCAATTCGGCTGGGTCAAGTCGGGACTGTCCCGCTGAATTCGGGACGGTTCGGCAACTCAGCTCCGCGCGGACAAAGCTTCCATCAGGCCTGTCCATCCGCGGAAAAGATTAGTGCTATATATTTAGGCACCTCAAAAATCTCATTTAGGACGTTGGAGCGCACGTAATGAAGCTAAAGAATACTCTATCCGAAATTTCTCAGGTTGTGCGGAGTTACTTTGCGCCTTCTTTACAACTACGCCGTTCTCGGCAGTGTTTTGGCGGCTAAGTAAAAGTTGCTCACCGAAAACTCATCGTTATTATCAGCATATTTATTGCAGTGCATCACGAACGCCGTTCACCTGTGTCTAATTAGGCCTGCTTTGCACCTGTTCAAAAATTATGGTATTTAGTTACTGTAATGTAATTACGTTTATGAGTGTTTCAAAAACCCGCTGCCAGCCTATTCTATAGACGTTGTTTGACGATGGTAAACAAAGATTTTTCTGCCTTTTAGAAGCACCAGTTTCTCTTTGTTATTTGTCTTCTTCTTATTATTATTAGTAATTTTCCAGCTGTGAAATGTAGAGATAGGGTAATTTCTTTTTATTTCTCTAGCGAAGCCCACTGCAATTTGCTGTGTAGCGCAAGCAGACTACGCACCACCTTCGTAAATTCACCACGAATACATAGCTGTATAATAATCGTAGATGGTTTAATCTCCCGCGTCCTATAATGTAACTGCGTCTCGCCGCAATTTTCTTACGACTGCCTTGATTTGCTGTTTCACAATCCATGAGCTAGCGCAGCGATTCTTGCTTCGCGCAGTTGCACCTTACAGGGCCTGATGGTACATCTACTCTGTGCTGCTATGTCACCTTCGTTAGGCAGCCCGAAAATCGGCGTTGTTCTTGAATTGTGGGCGAGGCACGACGACTCTTACTAGTAATGGCAAGTGTGAAACAACACGTTAACATTTTTGAAATCGCGGAATTAAGAGCCCATGTGAGGTGCCTTACTGCAGACTCGTCAGACTGACCAGCTGCGTCGGCAAAGCAATGCAACACATACGCAGTCCTGGCTGCACGACACCTTGGGTAGAAATGTGAGCCCGTGAGTTTTAAGAATGAATTGCCCAGTCGCTATAGTCATCTATAGATGGCGCTTTTAATATCTGCCTGCTTCTGCGTAACAGGAAGGACCAGAATGTCGACTAGTGGGCGCAATTCGTCCTCCATAAAACGCGCTTTCGATAACGTCGTTCACGAAGCCATGCATCATACGCTCGACTACCATGATTGTAGGCTGCGCCAATGTTAGGGTGCCTTAGCTGTTGCAACGTCTCCGTATCGCAAACTTACATTAAAACAGGGATGTGACACTTACGCAGTTGCGTTCCGCGAGGTGGAGTTTCTATTCCTTCATTTTTCAACATCAAGTTTATTAGACTTGAAGTTGTGCCGCTTGACTGCTTAAGGATGACTACAGAAGCGGGTGAAATATGCATATGGGCATTTAGAGCAGGGCGTTTGCAAGTGCGTTCCATGCTATAACGTGAGGTAACCTCGCAGTATATGTACTGTCAGGTCCTGCAGCTACCGAAAGTGAAATGTGGCGCAGATAAATTTAAAAAGGAATTACTTTACGGTATAACCCATCCGGATCGAATTAGCAGTGATTTATTCTGTCAACCACAACATATATGCCGGTGTCGTCATTGATGACAGCCTATATCGATAAAGCACGTCACTGCACTTCGGATGTTTCCCATTACCTTCAGGCATTTTCTGCGCGCTGTAACTGAACCGAGATAGAGCCACTTTTTCTAATATCTGTACTCAACAGTATGCTCGCGCTTTCCAGCACCCATTTGTCTTGCCTATGTAAGCTGGAGAACTTGCTTGTTTCAGCGCAAGACAACTTCACAGCTCTTCACCGCAAGAGCATTCGTACTTCAGTCCTTTTTGGGTGATTCGTCTTACAAACGGCTAATAGCTGGAACGAAGGTCAACCCGACGTTGTGATTCATTCCCTTCAGAAGACGTTCAAGAATTGTATAAAAATAGTGAATCGTTAACTTTAAATATTCTCTTCCTGTGAAAATTCTTAACTCAGGCCCTTCGAATAAAAATTAAATAAAAATGCGTTTTACAACTTTCCTGCATGGTGCACCTTGTAGCCATTGTGTGAGGTAGGTGCTAGCGTCTCACGATGAACGAAGTTCGAAAAGGCCATTGCGAATTATTCAGGCATAATATTACTCCTTAAAAAGATGAACACACGTGAATGGGAATGAGCGTTTACTCTGTTGCGTTCTCATGTGGTGGCTATTTTTAACGCTAATACAACTCACAACTAATGCAAGATGAACTTGCTCCACAGTTATTCTGGCTTAAAACGCTGTGTGTGCATGTGCTTAAATTTTCCGCAACGAACGCGCGCGTCAATTAATTTACGTCTGATATTGACCATTCATTTTCTAGAACGTTTCTCGGCACGACCTTTTGTTATCTTACCTGGCGAAGATCCAAATACTGTCGTAATAAAATTACACTGCACTTATTTCCACTAAAATGGCCGCTATCTCCTTGAAAAAAGTTAGAACATTATAAATGAGCTCCACGTACTCATGCCGTGACTCAGCTGATGACAACAATTATAGAGATGTAGATCTGAAGAGACAGAAAAATAGGGTGTTGAATACTCTGCATAGACAATTTTCTTTGGTAAATGTGCACAGATGATACGATCTTGCCTTACAGACCTACGAGTATTAGGAGCCAATTTCTTTCTTTCATATTTCGTTACCTGCTATGTTTTTGTTTCCGTTGTTTTCTTAGTTTTATTTTTTTAGAAAAACTATTAAAAGGTGCAATTGAGGGCAAATGAAAAACAATCCTCACAAGTTGTCAGTGCCAACAGGGATCGCTCCTGAGCCACGATGTACTTAAGCGCTTTACACTTAAGCGACCGCCGGCTCTAAAATATCACCCGCACTCCATCATGCACTTCCTCACGCAATGCGACGCGCTGCCGTTTGCGTACAGTCGAATCGACCCACCAGGCTTTAACGAAGCGCAGGGGCCATTTCCACTTCGGCCTGTTCACTGGTGCCTCCGATAAGCTTTAAGCGAGGCCGCCACGATCCGCGTGTAGGGCCACTTACGCAGACACGGGCACGCAGTGGCGGAATAGCGCGTGGGGTGGTCCGTTGGTGCCGTGTAGAAACGGCCCTCGACAGCGCATTCCAGAGAGAGGGTGAGTGCCGCCGAGTTGTGCTTCGAACAGTGCAGCCTAGTGGCGGGCCCCAACAAGAAAGCCAAACACATATACAAAAGCGAGCTGCGGAAGTAATACTCGCGCCTCCCCACGCAGCGCCGGCTCATAAAAGAAGGAGAGAGAACGAAAACGCCGTCAGAAGGCAAAAACAATCGGCGAGGAGCGTAGAAACAAAGGTCGTTCGGCGAGAGAAGCTATACAGAGAGAGCGTAGGGAATAAAAACAGAAGGGGAGGGAGCATGCGCGGACAAGGACAAGCGGAACTAGGAAAGTAGGCAACTCAAGCTGCGAGAGAAGATGAGGGGCAGAAAGGAAAAGTGCGGGGAAACAGGGAAAAATCACTGCGGGAGTGAACGGAGGGAGAGATGGGAAAGGCAGGAAGGCCCTCGGCGTGATATGGCTGCTCGAGAGCTGCCCGCCGCGGCTTCCCGTCGCTTCCGATGTGGGGCAATGAAACCCGCCAGAAGTTCGTGTTGGGGAGGGAAGAGTAGTGGTAGAATAAAAAAAAAGTGTTTGCGCGGCCCGTTCATGCATTAAATTCCGTGCGCTGAAATGCCGCTTTCTGCTGTCTATCACGTGCCTTTCATATCCGTGTCGTTGTAAGAAATCTCAAGAGCGCGCAGTTCTGGCCTTGCAGAAGGTGTCGTCCACACCATCTAATTTCTCATGACTTTGAGAACGAAGGATGGACGAGGTGTTACGCTCGAGCAAACATAGAAGCTTGACTTTGTGATTTGTCTCCGATAGTTTTCTTGTATACGTAAGTGCTTGCCAGAAATTTTACACTACACAAGACAATAGACAGGGCGAGATGAAACACCTGACACACAAGAAGACAAAGGCTGTCTGCCTCTTAGGTCCATCTCTGCACTTCTCTCGCTTCTGTGCACCTCTGTCAGCTGTATTTTTTACTACTCTTGTTGAACATTTGAACGCAGCTCTTTTACCAGGTGCGTCGAGCAGCTAGCTTTTAAATTCAATCCTGCGCTCACGTGTGTTGTGCAGCCTGCACATTGAAATTCTTTCAGTGACTCGCCACTTGAATAAGAATGGCCGCTGACAAGAACGCAGCTTGGGGACGTAATCTCGGACGATCACTTTCAGCGATACTATCGCCTTCGCGTGACGTAGTGCTCAACCGGCCCATCAGCTCATTCGATGTGGCTCAACCAGCCAATCAGCGCGCGCTTGATGGCCTAGGCGATGGTATAGCAGAAAGTGATCGTCCCAGAATACGTCCCTTGTTATCATTCCTGTAATACAAGGAGTGCGAAAACATGGCAATGGCTTGTGCCTAATGACGTCTTCCGTACACGAACTACATATGGTCTTGGTGCGCTTGAGGGAATAATCCTTAGAAGGAGTCGACCGAAGAAGTTGAAAAGGCATTACGGAGGCAGTCATCAAGACTAATAAACAAAGCAAAGAGTTAGACCACACAATTCCAGATTTTAGCATATCCGCCAGCACGGGAGGATAGCCTTTCAGTGACGTAAATTTTGAGTACCCGCCGTTATGCAGTTCGCGTGAACCAGCTAAGCGCTGTCGACAACGAACTTATCCATCGTCTGCAGAATTTCACACGTGCGCCCAGTTCGTGGACGCGGGAGCTAAGTGGGAAATTAGCACCTGTGTCCACCGGCCATATTTCCGGAAACACACGTGTGGCCACATTGAAAATGCGTCGCCCCCAGCGTATCTAAAGTCAAGCTATTTTGTCTCAAGAACGGTGTTTTCACGATGGTGGTCGTGACGAATGTGGAGAAGGGTGCTAGGTTTCATTTCTACTTATTTTATTTATTTATATACCCGTCATTACGGAGTTCGCGTGAACCAGCATTACACAGGGAGGGGGAGTCAGCTACAACACAAACGTGCAAAAAAGAACATCGGTAAGACAGAGTGATAAAATTATATACAAAAAGAATAACATAGGCAAGTAAGCACTCAACACAGAAATAATCACACATTCGGGAAACCACATTTAGATGTTATTGTTCAAATAAAGTACCTTTTAGCCATCTGCTGTCAGTCATACTTCGTGAAAGCGTTGTTGGTAAGCCTGCAAAGCTTACACTATAGCCAGTTTAGCCTCCAAATGTGGCGTCTACGCTCCTTTACCTAAATTACTGCGACCATTGGTCTCTACAAGGTTTGCCAATTGCAATTACGAAAATATGGTAACATTATGCGAGGCAGGCTGTATGATTTATTATCAATAATATCAAGTTGCTAAAAGCATTACCGGAGAACTAAATAGGAGGCATCGTGACAGTCAGGTCGCAGTTCGTTAAGACTCAGTGAGGTGCTCGCTACTTAAATATGTTCTAGAGCCGTTTTAGAACTAAGCAGATGCCAAAAACAAAAGTGTATAACGAGGTCTCCCCAACGCATCCCTTTTCCCCCACCATTGCTAATGCGTTGGTCTAAATACTACTTTAAAATGCACGGAAGACCGCCTGGAATGTTCGAGTTTCTCTACGTGCGAAGTGTATGCCTTCGCACTTTTGTTTTCTTTTTTAGAGTCCTCAAATTATCGTTGCTTCGCGAGGCGTGTTTGCAGCTTGGTAACATCTTTAGGATGCACGAATGTTGAAGCCACTTCGCGAAAGACAGGTGGGTCTCGCAAATTGCACGCGGTGAAGCTTGCAGTAAACTCCAGGAATAGCACGGTTGCCGCTGGTGGATTTTGAATGGGCTAGTTGGGTATTCCATTATGATGTGCAGAGTTGTACGCGGCGTGCCGTCTTCTTAGGCTTGTGGTTTTTCCAAGACTGTTGTTTCGCTTAGACATTATGCATCGGTAGTATCGGTAGTTTTCGTTTTGATCACGTGTACGAGGGGATATATGTGTGTTCTTTGTAATAAAGTTGAGCTGGAAGTTAGCGCTTGTCCTCACCGTTCCTTTTTCGTGTTTGTCTGTCGGCCGCGCTGTGCGCGTAGTAATCGTCGTGGAGAATCTAGAATGGTTTAACAATGAAATTAAATAATGGGGCTTTATGTGCCAAAACCACGATTCGATTATGAGGCACCCCGTATATTGGAGTGCTACGGAATAATTTAGACCACCTTGGGTTTTTTTCACGTGCACCTAAATCTAAGTAAACGGGTGTTTTCGCATTTCGCCCCCATCGAAATGCAGCCGCCATGGCCGGGATTTGATTACGCGACCTCGTGCTTTGCAGCACAACACCAGAGCCACTAAGCCACCACGGCGGGTGAAGGATGGTTTATGACGCACTGTGTTTAGCCCAGGAGTCTGTTGCAGCACGCATTGTTCTGAGCGCCCGCCAGCAGTGCCACTCGCACTAGTTGCCATGGAGTTGATTGGTTTTGCCGTAGATGAGTTTTTATTTGTGAATTTTAAGGTTTGTACAATAGTATTGCGCATGCTAACGGAACGCCTGACTGCTTACGCATGCGGGGCGCATATTGTTCATGCACTGCTACGACAGAATATGTACCTGTAACTAATTTGAACGAAAAGCGACAATCTATGGCCGCGTGATAATGCGTTGTCTAGGGCGTACAGTACATCTCGCTCCCTCCTGCTAGTCACCACGCCAATCCGAACCAACGACGATATTATTGTGCACACGCACAATGTAACCGCCTCAAGTGGCTCATCATTACTAAGGCTTGTTGCAAATGAGAATCTATCGACGTTATTCAGTTATCACATTACTAAGGCTTGTTGGAAATGAGAATCTATCGCCATTATTCAGTTATCACCAATAAAAGTGCAAAGTAGAAGAAAAAAACCCAGTTGTGTCTATGTCCACAAGAATTTCCATTTATCCTTAGTAGAACTGAGAGTGTGGTGTGTTGGTAATTATTCATTGTAAAAGTGCAGCACGCACGGAGAAGAAATAAGCAGGAAGAGCGATTGTACGTTACTTTTCCTGCGTCTTTCGTCTTGAGTGCGCACGGCAGTTTAACAATGAATTGCATTGAGTCCTGGGACGAATAATTTTCAGTGCGATTTTTCTAAGAAAAGCAAGAATCGCAGTAACCGAGCTACACCGAAAGAAGAATGCCCTACATACATAGCACGTCTCACAATCTCGGAAGGACATCGAGAAAGACCATTGTCCACATTGTCTATCGTGCTCCGCAACGATTGGAGATACTCTGCGAGGCCAACTATGACATGAAAGAGATGACCGCCTGTCTTACACAGCACCGCAAAGAATTTTCGGATGGCACTCAAAACGTTGTTTTGTTGTTTATTCAGTACCCTTCTCATGCAACAAAAATAAACAAAGAAGTAGAACAAATTTTGCCAGACAGGCCAATGTATTAAGAGGATAGCGGAGCATCATTATATTGCCCAAAAAGCTATTTCGGCTTATTTAGGCATACATGGCCGAGAGTCCTGGCGGCGTCCGGGTCATAAAAAAAAGACAATTTTGAATTTTGAATCGGGTCCTAAAAGTAAGATGACAGAAATTACTCAGAAGTTGGAAATCAGAAAAAAAAGAAATACGAGTGCATGAGCATGGTTTCAGTGTTGCTGTAGGGAACAGAAATGCGGATTCCAGATTTATCGCAATAGCCCCTTGCATTGCATCTTTTGATTACTGTCTGGACACGTGTACGGTTTTTCGATATGCCTGTCTGAGTGTAGGATATTCTTATCATTTCCGTTCGTGCAATCTTTCTCTTGCTGTATGCTATATATATATATATATATATATATATATATATAGCAAGAGAAAGATTGCACGAACGCGGGACATACATACAGTGAAGCAAGGAATCACGGGGAGTCGGCACAGAAGTAGTTCAAAAATAAAAGCGTATAGGAAAAACATAACAGGACTTTACTGACGTTTCGGTCCGGTCCGGCCTTCATCCATATATATATGATCATGACCAGATATAGCCAACAGGCAAAAGAGCCAACAAAATCCTATTGGAGATTAGCTGTAGTAATAGTAAAGCATAGGGAAATGAAAGTGGACTAAAAGATAACTTCTCGCCGGTGGGAACCGAACCCACAACCTTCGCATAAAGCGTGCGTCCCCCTCGGACCCCCTCGAACCCCCTCGGCCAGCCTTTCTAAGGAGCTTTATCCCAGTTTATCTAGCTTCTAAACCACAGTGTGCTACTCAAGCCGGCCTGCCTTTCTGAGGCCCTTTATCCCTGTATATGTAAGCTCTTTTCGTATAGAGTTTGTAACTTGCCCTAAGTGGCATACATCAGCAGTTGGCTATTGTGTGGTGCATTTAGAGACGATAACAGGGTTATTTTTAATCTGTTGTTAGGGCAGAACATAGAAGGAATGAACGGAACTAAACAAGTAGTTTCCACAGAAGGGCGATGCGGGTATGGAAGGAGATCGTGATGCACAGCGTCAAATACTGCTCCTGGTCAATTTTAGCTTGTGCACTAGCGTAAAAATGAGAAAAAAATGTTCAACAAGTTCTTTCGGCATTTGCGGCGCAGGGCCTAAGTTGAAGAAGACAATATCCTGACCTTGCTTTGAAGAGTAGTAAAGGTCAATTTTTTTTCTTCCAATCCAAAGTGAAGAAGAGTGCGTACCGCTGGTGGCTTGGACCTGGAAAGATTTGCATGCAAATCGAAGGAGGAAAGGCTGCAGGAAGCGGAAGCGACGCCTAGGTTCCGGAGCGCAAGACAGGAAATTCTCACGTTTGACGCCGGAAGCACCGGTCGTATGTGTCTTGGAACTTTTGCTCGAGAATTACTAAGGAGAAAGACGCCCGCAATGCGTGCATGGGAGAATAGCCTTGAGGGAAAATGTTCACAGGCGCGCTGGCAAGTACGTGCACTGATTCCTGTCTAGAAGGGGGTCCGAATTGTATGTGACATTTCAGGAAGAAACCTAGCATGAAAAAATCAAATCTACATGAAAGACGAAACTTTCCCTGCATCCTGCATTCAAATGACTATATTTCCAAGAGTCCTTTTTTTTCCTTTTTTTACCGCAAAAAATTCTTTGCCGCTTACCAAGCACGTTGCGATAGCCAAGTTCCTGTCTCGTCTCGTTTCGCGCCTTTTCAACGAAAAAAAAAGAGAACGCAGGCCAGATGGTTGTGCCTAACCAGTATCACCCGGCACAAAAGCCCGAAGTTCGCTACGCCCCAAATAAGTCCTAATCCGTCGTCTCTTTGCACACGTGACGAGAAGATGGTGATTTTGACGCATAAGTCTTGCTTTTTAGGCAGATCGTTGTGTGGCGTTTGTAACACAGCAATAACCCGTCGAAGGTGCACACGCACACATTTGACTACATTGGAATGCGCGTAGTCAGAGGAGAGTGGTTGCTTCAATGCACGTGGCTGATATGCCCAGCAGATATGACTTTCACCAAAATAAATCTTTATATCTTATATCTAGGGGCGGCAGGTCTGTGGCGGGAGAGAGATCACGCCTAAAACCAATAAGAAGCTGCATCACGGGGAAACGGGGCGAAAAAAAAAAACAGACAATGAAGACGGACAGAACAGGTGCTGACACAGGACAGTGCCTGTCCTGTCCTGCCTGTCTTTCTTGCCTAGTTTTTTTTTTTTCGCGTGGTTGCCTCAAAATGAAGCCACACCAACAAGCTCAAGTTCTGACCCTTTTAAATTAAGGCACTCTCCTTGATTGTTAAAAGCTTCAAAATCATTTCAGAGGTTGTAAGGTTTCAGGTTGTAAGGTTCTGTTTGGTTAAGATTGATAAAAAGTTAAAGCAAAGTCAGCGGTGAATATGCTGGCGTAACGTGGTAGGTAAAGGAAGGCCAAAATATTTCGATAGCCTTTCTTGCAAACAGAACTCTGGATAGAGTTAGTGGAGGCAGAACCTGTCGCATATGTAGAACGATATGTGTATGCATATGGTCTTATCTACCACAACATGATCGTGTTAAACTTATAACAATCTTCTGCAACGCAAAAATTGTGACCATGTTTATCAGGTCCTCAAGAAACTACAGTTAACACATAAACAAGTACCGAAAAACAGTAAACCGCTTTGTGGCATTGATCTGTCATTTAGCCAGTCTATTCGAGGAAAAAAAAACACGCTAATAGAAACAAGCAATGTCCAGCCAATACTGGCGTTGCACGCGCTAGAGACTGCTAGTAGACGCTCAGATGAGGGATAAGCGTTCACAAGCAAAGAAAACGGGTGGAAGGCTACGGACGCATCGGATGTTTGCTTCAGTGGCGCTTGCAAGGCAGGCAGACTTGGACTTACCCGCAGCTCTTGCCGTATTTCCTCACCAAAACACACGGGCCTGGTCTTGTGCCTTCTTCTGTAAACGTCAGTCCTGCAATTCAGATGAAAAACTCATCAATTCTTCTAACTTCGATTACTGCGCACAGTTAAAAAGTTGAATTGAACCAGGGTTGGTTCGCAAATCATGTTTGGATTGGGCCGTTCCAGTTCACCTACTTTCTAGAGCCCGGAACCAGAGGAACGTTTCTTTCTTCCGCCAAGGTGTGCTTGACGCCCATCAGCTTGTCTAGGTAAATAACCTATGTTCATATATACCGGCTATATTACCATAGCTATCTATTTGGACCCGCAGGGCAAATTAAAACGTCGAACCTAAAATTCCTAATAGAGCTTGACTATAAACTGGTACTTTATAGTGCTGTTCACAAATAACTGCTTGAAAGTTTAGCTTTGCCTAACATTTCTTTTTGAGTGTTCGATTCCTTGATAACGAACAACGTTCTGGAGAATCGAAGTGTGAGGCCCAGATAACCTGGAAATAAATGAGGTCGCCGAGTGCTCAAATCTTAATACCACAAAGGTTCTCAGCAATATAGTCAAAAACGGAAACGTCGGTGAATATGTTCAAAGGGCCCAATAAATTGAACCACCAATATAAGGTATAAACGTACTACACACACTAAACAAACAACTGCCAATAGCCTAACATAATCTCACAAAGACATTATATAATAAAATGGAGAAAGTGAATCTGTCACTCCAAAAATTGACATAATGCTAAAATAGCAAGTCGAAAGAATAAAACCAGAAACAAGAGCGAGAAGAATGCTTCAAAAATTTAGAGCGAACAAAATTATCCGCTTCGCAATTTACCATATTAAAAAAATTGTCTGATCATTAGGCAGCATAATTTATTTCACTTTGAAAATTGACAAACGCTCGCAATACGGCTGTATCAAATGTTAAGCGATTGCACCAACAAAAGAATAGCGTCGTTTCATTATCGTTAGCCACGCACGCAGAAGTGATAAATTGCTGTTTGAAGGAACTCTAGATTAGTGATGCTGTTACAGTACATTTACCTTAATATTTCTACATTTTCATTAAACATAACAATTCATTTACATTGTGCTTTTTATGGCTTCTTTGTCAGTTCTCATCTTTCAATTCCCTCTTTCCCGTCCCCCACACTAGGGTAGCCAACCAGATTCATTTGTGGTTAACATCCCTGCCTTCTATCTTTCTCTCTTCCTCCTCCCTTGTCTGCTTCTTTGTATAGTGTTAATTAATGAAAAATTGCTCCTCTCGGATTCTAATATTAATATTCGTTTGTGTGTTATATAAATAAATAAGGTTCCTGCCATCATACGCCGAGAACACGCACACAAAGAAAGAATTTTTCAAATTCACCTTAAAGTGGCTTACAGGGGAGTAGCCAGCGCCAACTAAATTTGCCCACATCTCTTTAAAGTCATATAAATAATGAAATCTTGGCAGAGGACATTGTACATTTCTTCAAAAACTACCATGGAATATCAAGACAACGCAGTGAGGCACTCGACATTAATTAAAGCGGTGTTTGTAGCATCTAACAATGACAGAAATAACGTACAATAAAGCTTTCCACTGTGTTTCTTGTGGAAGAGCGCACGCGACGTCTAGTGCTGCTTACAGCAGCTGTGAAGATGGATCGATTACTCGCTATTGGCGCCCCATTTGGCAATACCGAAAGAAAGAAAGCAAACAGAAATATTTGAGGATGCTTACAAAACAGCGAGCAGAACGCTGAGCGAAGAAGGATGGCGAGCTAGCAGACTTTGGCTTACACGATAAGCGGAAGCGAGAAAACGAAGCTCGGCGGTCGATTCTTCAAGATGCGGACATTCTCTCCAGACTACCGCTAGACAGACGGGGAACGTCTTCAAATGGGGAGCGTGACAATTCGTAGGGGTGAGGCCCTAGGTTATGCGTTGTAGTGTCCGTTTTTATAATCCATTTTACTATAAATTTTTACTACCTCTCCTCCCCCTCCCACTTACAAAAAGAAAAAAAAAAAGTCTGAAAGAAAGTCAGCTGTATGCAACAGTATAAAACAGGCAGGCTTGGTGAAACTTTGCAAAAAGGCACATGCTAAAAATATACACGGAAACAGCGCCGTTCAAAGACACTCTTTATTGTATGCTATGCGGGTGGGTAGAAAACATAACTACGCTGTAGTAACACTTACAACTGTTATACAATGCTTTTACAATCAAAAACTGTTCAGCTGTTCCCACCTGTATTAATAAAACGAAGCTTGTTTCTCCTACTATCCCATCGTATCACCTCTGTAGATGGGTTGGCCGATCGTTCGCCGGTCGGGATCTCGGTGAGAAAATTCGCATTCACTTAAATAAAAAAAATAATAAAAACGTCACGCGTATTCGACAGCCAATTTCAAACACCGGCCCCTTCACGAAGCAGCTCGGCGTTCTAACCGCTTTTTTTCCCTCTGTTTTTTTACATGGGAAATCACACATGGAAACAGCACAAACATAAACCAGCACATCCAATACAAAATACCTAAAAATTAGGCAAGCATAGGCATGCGTTCAGCATCTCCATAGGATATTGCAGATGCTCCTGAACCGCATGCACGTTTCTTACATGGGCTGTAGACCTCCGGAAAAGAGATTTTGTAAATCACGAACAATCACGAAAATCACTGTCACGTATGCCATAACCCAAGTTGGTCCGACGGCTGGTTCCAAACTTGGTTTCCTCAACACAGCGGCCCGATACCCTCCTCATTTAATAATGCACTCCATGGCCCCATTTGGCGTTAAAGAAGTCAGACGCGGCAAGGCGGACATACAGACATAAAGAGGAACATTGTACAAGCAAGGTGAAGTTACAAAATTCTAGAGTCTGTAAAGGAGTATGTTTATGTACGTCAATTACTCACAGGGGAGCCTGAACATGAGAAGGAAATTTACAGAAGAATAAAATTGGGTTAGAGTGCATACGGCAGGCATTACCAAATCCTGACTGGGAGCTTACCACTGTAGTTGAAAAGAAAAGTGCACAGTCATTGCATTCTACCGGTGCTAACATATGGGGCAGAAACTTGGAGGTTAACAAAGAAGTTCGAGAACAAGTTAAGGACCACACAAAGAGCGATGGAACGAAAAATCTTAGGAGTAACGTTAAGAGACAGGAAGAGAGCGGTGTGGATCAGAGAACAAATGGGGGTAGACGATATTCTAGTTGACATTAAGCGGAAGAAATGGAGCTGGGCAGGCCATGTAATGCATAGGATGGATAACCGGTGGACCATTAGGATTACAGAATGGATACCAAGAGAAGGGAAGCGCAGTCGAGGTCGGCAGAAAACCAGATGGGATGATGAAGTTAGGAAATTTGCAGGCGCAAGTTGGAATACGCTAGCGCAATACAGGGGTAATTGGAGATCGCAGGGAGAGGCCTTCGTCCTGCAGTTACAAAACGATGCTAATTGCAAAGAAGAAAGGAGCATTAAGGGAAGAACGCAAAGTCGCGCACACATGCTCTCTGACGTGCTACGCTACGTGACGCGGGCGCCAATCGACTCGGAAAACTTAATTTGCTAATTGGTCACGAGAGAAATACGTACCCGTGGTATTGTGGCCTTATGGCAAGAGCATCGCGCTGCTGGTCTGGAAGACCGAGTTTCTAGCCCAGCATCGCAGGCGTCATTCTCATATTTTCGGTATGTGAATTTATTTCACAAGTAGCCGTGGTTAGCAAAGCAGCGTAAAGTTCGCAAAGAAGGCTTCACTTGAAAAGAAAGTCGCAGACTGCGCGCTCGACGGAAAACGGCGCGCTTCCTCCTCGCTTTCCTCCCTTGCGTGCGCGAGATTGAGCCGCGATCGCCGGCTCACCTTCGCACGCTTTCATTCGCCCACACATCGAACGGCGCCCAGCGAGAATTTTATCGCCCTTGGACTTTATAAAGAACCTCACGGCAACGGCTTAAATGCGCCTGGATTAGCCATATAATTGCTATCACAATAATAAATAATTTCATATGCCGCTTATTAAATATTGTAATTGAGTAGTGCTTATCAAGCACTACTGCAGCAGTATCGGCTTGGACGCAGGGTATACCCTCCACCACATCCAAAACTAACGAGAAACGAAGGCACCGACTACAGACTACTCCAGAGCAATACCTTCACCCACGGAAGCTTACTGCATCATTTCCACCCGACGCTATACAGCTACACCTGTCCACACTGCAACGTGCCAGACACCCTGGCGCACCTCCTACTGCAATGCAAGAACATCCGAGCAAAAATCACAACGACACAACCAATAGCAGCAGACGCAGACCCAACCCTCCTTGCTGAGACGTGGGCGGCTGCGATCTCCAAGCCGGACCTGGTCGACCAGCGCGAACTCGTCGCCCGGGCCCGGAGAGCGATCTAAGCCAGAGGATTCCTGGAATAAGGGACCCTCCCACCTCGACTGCCAACTCACTGCTTCCAATAAAGGTTTCTTCATTCATTCATTCGTTCATTGGCTGAAGACAACAGTGTAATACAGGAATAAGCACGCAGCTCTGCAGTGCGATCATTACGGCTGATTTAATAGACAGGGGGGGGGGGGGGACTCCAAAAATAACATGTCTATTTCAAGGGAAATTTTGGTTTGTTCATTCTGCGAGGTAAATTTGAATAAACCGTTAACGTGACACCCTGATGTGGGCACAGGAGTGTTACAATATGTTACGCAACAATATAACAGCAGACTCTATGTAATCTTTGCACTAACCTTGCGGGCGCTACGTCGCGCATACGCGTACAAGAAGTTCCCCACATAAATACTACAGTGAACTCTCGTGTAGACAGTGCGCGGCAACCATGATAATCATGAATGAGAGATGCGTGATAATATGGGCTAGAACCATCTTCGTGTTTGTAACGAAGGAAATTCCCGTCTCACTGCACCTTATATTTTTAAACACATCAGCAATTATAGTTTGCTTCATAGCGGCCTCGATTTTTGGCGCGGACGCTTCCTTTTGAATTACATATATTTTTTGTTACATTAAAATTTCTACCACTAATTCAATCCTTGGAGAATAAACACGAAAAACAGTGTTCGAGAATTATTCGTCTCACTTGATACTGGTAAAGCGAATAGCTTTATTTGCCTCTTTCGTCTACTTTCTTGGTCGGCGGTGGTCTGACCCTGACCGCCAATACAAAGACCTCGACGCAAAAGGCGCGTGCTCCTGCCCAACCCTGTTACGGGAGGCGTTTATCGCCGAACACCAACTAATTCAGCTTTGAGACATACGTGTTGTCATGCCACATCTTCGGGCCACGAGCGCCTAAAGGAGTGCTCGGGAAGAACAGCTCTGCTTGTTTCACGCTGTCGCCTACCCCGGTGGCTCTGCACGAGAGGAGGCTGGCAGTCACGTTCCCCCGCTGGCGCCAAACCTATGACGAACCGAACGTGAAGCCAGCTACTGCACGGCTACAGCTGTGTTGGTTAAAGGCTCTTTTTTCTCGACGGAATTACTCAATAGAACAACAAATTCTACCGAAATAGCCTCTCTGCAACAAACATAAGTCTTCAAGTGCACTCTTCCTTTAAAAGGCGACTAGCTTTTAGGCTATCCACGTAGATTAACAATCAGCGTTGATAATATCTGCTCAATTTCTTTGTACACGCAATTTTTATACAGCTTTCTGCATCGACGCAAAATAAAGAAGCTAAAGGCAGCCAGGGGTGCGAGACAGCATGCTAAGGTGGGCGCTGTCTCGATCGAGGTACATACAGCTTGAGACAGTGAGCTAAGCAACTCTGCTTTAAAGGGTCCACCAACACTCAGTGGGTCCAGGTGGTCTGACACACGATGACTTTAGTCAGGGTGGTGTTGCTAATGATACTAGCATGCATGGACTATAAAAGTTTTCCTGAAGCGTTGGTGCTGACGGTTTGGGCATGTGTGGGCAACGACGGTGCAAACAAACTGAGACGCAGTGTTATACGGAACGGCTTTCCAAGGAACGGCGTTCCTGGAACTAGTTCCTTTTGGAAGGAACACAGGAACGCCACCGTTCCATTAAGGGTCGGTGGAACTGTAATGGCAACTCGTTAGGTTCATGAAGGAGCGGCAGAAGGAACGGCGTTCCTTCTGTAAACGTTCCACGGCATTGAACAGACGCGCACACAGACGTACGCAGCACATCACGCAGGGCAGATGGGCGACCACGTGAGGCGCAAAGAACTACCGCATGCCTGTCACGTAACTCTGGGGCATCTTCAACACTGCCAACGAAGTGCTGACGAAAACGTCACCAGCCCTTCCCTTGTCGAGAAAATGAGGGCAAGCGAAGCTTGTGGCAAGACGACGCTGTCGCAGACGTTCCGCTTCGTTCGCCCTAAACTCAGGGTCGGTGGCTGTGCGCTGACGTTTGGCCTCAACATCGCGCTGCCGCAACTTGAAGTGCACGGCTCTTCGCTGACGTTTCGCCTGGGCTTCGGAAGCCTCACGCTCAATCACGTCGACGACGATCCCTTTCCCGAGCGACTTCTCGCCACTGTCGCTCAAATGCAGCCTGTTCCTCGGCTGAACGCACCACGCCGGCCTTCACATCCGGACGTCGAAACTGATCTGACACGAGGGATCCCGGCGAAGCGTGCCAAACCCCTTTTCTTTCCCTCCCCGTGACACAGCAAACGACCCTGATTGGTCGAGCACGTCACGTGATCCGGCGCCGGTGCAGCTTTCCCCGCACCTGCTCTGCTCTGGGAGCGGAGCTGAAATGTGCGGCGCCGGTATGAGCCACACAGGATTTCTTTTTTCGTTCTTTCTTTGTCTTTCTTTCTCGCTTCCTTCCTTCCTTTCTTTCTTTCATTCATTCCTTCGTTCGTTCCTTTGTTTGTTGTCCCTGGCCCATACGCGCATATTCAATGCGGGTATGCGCCACACGTGATTTTATTATCGTTAATCGCGAGGTAACTGACGAGCATGTGATGTTATTTATGTCAAGACCTATCAGTCATGTTAGTCATACATTGGTACCCTTCCATGCCAATTTTGGTACATACCAAGGCAACGAGACGCGAGTTTTCGATATGTTCTTGGCAGGATTTTAGCGTGCCGCCACCACCACCACCACCTCCACCAACACTTGTGAGGCAATACAAGCTTCACTTGAAAAACGGGTTCGTCTGTCAGGCACCAACATCGAGATGCAACTCTTGCTGAGTTCAAACAAGGTACTTAACTAAGTGGCGAATATGCATTCTGGACAATTCTTTTTCCCACTCATACTGCAATATTGAATTAGCATTCATTAAACGCCTATGTATTGTTTCTTTCGATGCGGTTTCTTGTAGAAGAAATTTAATTGTATTGGAGCATGTGAGTAAATTCTATTTGCACGTCTGAAGCGCAGTATCCTGACTGCGCATTTGAAGACCAAAGTGGAAAGTGCCATATGTGTTGCACTTGTAAGAGACGAGCACCAATGTTGCAGTTAGACATGTCTGGAGTATGTCCGTTGCTCCATCAAAGCTGTTTTATAGGAGCGTATCTTTGGAGTCTTTTTATTTCCAGATAACCAGATGTTCGAATTCGTATAATATACGTAGTTCGATGTGAGTTTTAAATTGCTCATTTTATTTCGCCTCACGATTATCCGACACTATTGTAATTAATGAATCCTAAAATGTAACGTGAATGTAACGACACGTTCCAATGTTCTAAGTGTAACTGGAAAGGGTTGCTTTCGAATTAAAGAAACATGTAACGGGAACTTGTTTCAATATTAGGAAGGAACGAGGAACGAGCTTTCATTCCTGTTTTTGAGGAACGTGTGCAACACTGCTCAGACGTTTCAAAAGAGTTGGAAGGCGATTCAACCTATAGATGACGTCGAGAAAAGATGAAGCCTTCGCGAGCGAGTTGGGTATGACAATGAGGTGCATGAACCATATAATTCGATTCCCACCGCGTCTCAAACGACAGCGCCAGCGTCTTCGAATAGCGACTCAGCGTCCCAAAGACAGCGTCTGAAAACGATTGCTGTCACGAGGAACGAATGCGACAACGCTAACCGTTATTATCAATAACACAGCACAACGGTACCATCATTGTGCGGTGGTACGGCACAGTGGCATCACCGGTAACACCGGTACCACAACTGATGCCACAAGTACTACGGGTAGCACGGGTACCGCCGGTAAGACCGGTACCACACACTGGTACCACTGCTAGAACGGTATCGCACGGTGGCACCACCGGTAACACCGGTACCATAACTGATACCACAACTACTACCAGTATCACTGGTACCAGTGGAAGCACCGGTACCATAGTGGTGCCACAGGCACAACGGTATCGTACGGTGGCACCACCGGTACCACTACAGCTGAGAGCACGGGTAGCTCAGGTAAAATACAGGTATCCGAAATCGGCGCATATGTTATGACTGCGCTATATTTAGACACCACGAAAAATTCTACACACATAAATACCAGATACGTAAAAGGGAGGTAATTCGCCAAGACTGTCTAAAATGCTTTCTGTGTGTGCTTGGATGTCTCTGTGCAGCAAGCTATTAGAGGTCCTATGTTATAGGAGCAATGGTATATATGTGTCCCACAGGCTCAGCTGCTGTTTATTTCGAGCAGATTCACAATCGCAAGCCCTTTATTTATGTGAAATTATGTTATTAAATTAAAAGAGATGTGCTGTTAAAGGAATTTTGTACTATATGTTAGCAAATTATGGCACAATTTAACTTGAAAGAATCATTTCAAAAGCGCATATAAAATGCAGGGATGCACGGCAGGTTTTAATGAACAAAAATGCAACATTTAGCCGAACTGCAGCGCCGTTTTCAGAAACTCTTTCTACCGTGTTCGCTCCCACTATACACTGTAAGAGTGTTCTTGAAGTCGAAGTAGCAAATCCAGGGTCGAGAACATCATTTTCTGTTTTGTTTGCTCCTTTAGTTTGCGTATATCGAGTACGATGTTACTTACTGCCTGTGCGTTACGTTATATTGCCCTCCATGTCTACACTTGTACTGATACATATCATGGTAGCAAATGTGCCCTACGGGTGAATAAATTTCAATGTCAGCCTATGCCGTTTTTTTTTTGTTCGCGTGTTGGTCTAATGAACGTTTGTTGATCTAAAGTCCGGACCGACGGACATGCCACGCTGACCATGCAAGGCTACGATTGTCCTTCCGATATTCAGTGCCGGCCATGTTCTTTCTTTTGTGGTGCACAGCGACCATTTCATGCTGCATAGAAACTGCTTCTCCGTCGTAGGTTCCCTTCGATTCATAATTCATCAAGTATTCATAAATCTATTCGCCTGTCAAAGTAATACCTGTAATATTAAATATAAATTAAAAAAGTACCACCTGTAATATTAAATTTAGCATACATGGTTCTTGTGTGTGCAGATTAGCTTTCCATAGACGAAAGAAAAGACACGCAATGCTATTTCTTGCTAGAGTTGCTACTGGACAGTCCGGGAGTGCGTTGAAAACACAAAACGAGTCTACAATCGAGCGCCTCTACACCAAATGACTTGTATAACCAAGGAACAATTGTGTCCCGGTTCTATTGTGAATTGCGTGGTGCACATCCTTTACAAAGAAGTAACCTGTATAAGGAATTATTGCGGATGCCCCAGCACTTTCTTATAAAGGCGTTCTACTGTACTGGGGATTAGCCGGGTTTGTGCGAGGGTGGGTGTCCGAGTTAACTCGGCAGTGGCAGTCAACGGGTCAACACTCTTTTTGCGTCAGAGTTCATCTTGACATGTCTAAAGCGAGATGTTTTAGTGTACGTTTAAAAGCAGCCCGTTTTCAGTTTCCTCCGCCCAGTCATCAACATAAACATCAGCATAAGTTTCATGTGGATCAGTTACAATGAAATGAATTGACGCTAAAAACGTGTCATTATTCATTGGTCTGCTCCCTCTAAAACGGCACCTCACTTTCCCTGGCCCTCCCCGCAGAGCTCCAGGTCGTACCGTTCCGCTTGGCTGAAAACCTCGGTGCCATGCCTTGTGGTGAACCTTAGGATAAAAGATTATGAAGAATTGACTGTTCTTCAATGCAAGATCATGCTTTGGGAGGTGGTTATTTGTGGCACTACGTCGCACAATGTGTTATGGGTGGCGCTCTGCCTCCCACCATCTTGCCACCATGTCACCAGTGCGCAGGAGATAACGAATACTTCGAACACTACTTCCTTGAGGATAACTTTGGGACCCCGTGCCCCACCTGCGATCAGTTCTGGCCGCTGCGACTGGAAGCGCAGCGTCTCCACGACAGCGTCTCAAAAACGTTAGCTGTCACGAGGAAAGAATGAGAACAATCCCCTTACCACTAGATGGCTGTACCATACCACCGCACGGTTTTTAGGCTAACTTTACCTTACGAGGCGACAAACAAACAGCAAACATAAATCTGGGTTAGACTGCAGTATCGGTTGGCACACATAGCTGGTTGCAGATGAAAATGTTGGTTCGTTCACAAAGAAATCTAAATGGTTTAATAGAGCATGTACTGCAGGAGCCGGACAATTTTCAGTGGCCTGGCAAAAAAAAAGGGTTTAGTGATTGGCCATCAGCCTACAGCAATGGTGCGAGATTAATCTTATCCAGGCTTCTTTCTAACAGGGTACCCCGATCATACGAAGAAAATTTTCAGAAGGATACAAAAAGACTTCTGCAACCTCGCAATATCACACCCCAATTTCCAGCGAAGCACTTCCTTTCGAGCAGTTCCATTAAAAATTTCAGTGGCCTGAAATTATAGTACATTCTAAAGACCAATTAACTCAGAAACCACGTCACCACTTGAGTGTCTTCTTATCAAATACAGAGTACGTGGTTAGCATGATGGCATTCATGGCTCGTATTGAACAATTCTCGAATTCACAAGACTTCTGAGGGATCGCAAAGCAAAAAAACTCGCCATGCGGCCAAGCCGTCACTAGTATTATTTAGGACAAACTTGATGATGTCTTTTACCATTAATTATAAGCGAAACCATCATTGTTTTCTTTAACTCCCTCAGCAGTTTGACCATCATGGGCGCATTGCGTACTGTTTTATTTCTTATTAGTTATTACAGTTAGCACGAGTCAAGTCGTAGGCTCTGTTTGAGCGGTGAATTAAATTTTATACGGAAGTGTAAAATGATCCATTGAGCGAAATGCAGCTCCACTAACGGGAAACCTGGGGAGGTGCGAAGCATGTAGTGATGCACCACTAATGGGCTCATACTGCCTTAAGCAATGGCTCATAACCCCGTAAACGCGGCTTCCCCATTACGAAGACAGAAAAGAAGTGAAATTCTGCGCTGGAATGATGAGCGGCAATGCAGCCAGCTGTGGAAGACGACGACGACGACGGCGAACGTGGGAGTGCTCGGCACGCGGGACGCTTGTAGTTCTCCCAGAGAGTGGGCTAAATCATGCGCCACTCGTAAAACATGGTTATAGCACTACAGAACGCTTGGTTAGGTAGTTTACTGGTAGCAGCATAATTAATTTATGTGAATGGGACATCGCCTTAGCGTTACTCATACCGTGTTTCTCTAATTTTAACCAAATATGAACATTGTATCGCTTTTAGCTCACCGTGGACATCGTAGCAACCACTTACTGCGAACTTCGCATAATGGGTGAAAATAGAGAAAAAAAGTTGGGTTCCCTTGTTGATTGCAACACTTCGAACGAAGCCAGAAAAATGTTTTGTCATGCATTACACTTTAGTGACATTGGGACACATAGCTGATAAAAGGCAATTGACACTTTTGAACACTTGCTCAGGAACTTTTGGAGCGATAGCTCTACTACTCCAGGTACAAACGCACAAAACGCTTGGTTCCGTAAATCTAACCTTCTATGTCAGCCAAGGTCAAATTGGGACTTAACCTGCCACTACCGGCGGCTGCTGCGTACGGCGCGCGCGGGCACCCATATCTTGAAAGCGATCTGCGATGTGGACAAAGTGTGCGGTTGCGCGGGCCTAATCTTCAAAGCGATCTGTGATGTGTATAAAGTGTGCCGAGTGCTGGTAGCTTCGTATGCGCTGTGCTTTTGACGCTTAGTTCGCGTTGAGGCGAGACGCAGCATGACGGTCAAGTCGCTCGCTGCTGGTGCCACGCTGAGCAGCGTCTGTGTGTTGTCTTGTGACGCAATTGTAGATGCGTTAGTTGCTGACGCCGCTGAGCAGCGTCTGTGTTTTTAACACGAAAGTGTTTTATGCCGGGGTCCACCAAGACTTCACTGACGTATTTCCGTCACGGAAATACGTCATAGAACATAATACAAAGAAAGAAACCAGAAGAAAAAGTTCCACAAACATGCAAAATTTGGAAATCGAACCTACGACCTCTCGGTCCGCGACGATAGATCGCCGAGCGTTTAACCCATTGCGCCACAAACGCATTTGCAGAGAGCTACACAGACGCGCCTTATATATCTAACACTCCTCCGTGTACCCGCGCTCTTGCTCGGGGCGGTGCCGCCGCCTACGAGCAGAAAAGAGAAGTACTGCATTAGACAGTTTTAGCAGAGCGTTCACGGCCCGCTCCGCTCAGACCGTCGTGTCCTAACGATTCGCGCAGAGCCGCTCAGCGGAACGCAAGCGGGAACGCTAATGCGCGTGCGCACAACGCTTATATCGGCAGCGGAACGAAGAACGCTGCCCACGGTCCGCTACGAAGCTATTTGAGCGGAGCGTTAGGCTGCGTCTACTGGTTGATTTGTCGTTTTACAGCCACGCTGAGCGCGCGTGGCTGGCGTCTCTGGGAGACGCGCTTGTCAAACAAGCCAAATCAACGCAGTTCCTGCAGCCAACGGTGTGCGTGAAATGTTAGCGGAGCGGAGCGTAAGCAACGCTCTGCTAAAACTGTCTATTATAAAACTAACGCGCACCGACAGTGAACGCTTCGGTGGTCTCAGCACTACGACGCCTCGATGCCAGCATTCGAAGGGACGCTGGCATCAAGAAGCACTACCAACGACACCTAGGTGGCGTTCACCGTACTCAGCACAGCGGAGCGTGGCCTCCGCAATTAGCTCTGAAAATGTTTCTGAAGTTGATCGCGGAGGCTGCAATTACGACGCGCTGTACGCGCTGATTTGACTCGGTGATGATTCAGTTACGTGCTTTGTCTTGCGCGTTGTATTAGTGTGTCAGTTACGTGCTTCGTCTTTCGCGTTGTGCTAGCGTGTGCAGCGTAGTGCAGCTTCCATATGCACGACGGTTGCTCATGGTCATCGACGTTGGTAGTCGTGATGGAGGAGACGTGCCACCAGGCGTCAGCGTGGGTGCATCAACGCCTAAGGGCGCTTTAGCCACAAAACACCAATAGACATTATATATCAATGTGCAATAAACATTACACTACTTCTGTGAAGACACGTTTCACTTTCGTGTTCTATACCGATTCCTATATAAGAGGGATCAACCCATTTTTTCCCAAAGCAAGCAAAACCGTGCTCGACAAACTTGCTTGAACTGCGTTCAATCACGGCAATTATTCTTTGCGATGGCTGTAAAACACAGACTTTTAACGTTTTGCGAACACAGCACGCGTAAAATACCACCTATTGCCTAAGCTTTTCAGCTTTGTGGCCGGTTGATTTTTTTCACGATAGTGGGAAAGGTGACGCCGCGTTTCGTACTATACTGTATACAGGGTTTTCATTTTTCAGTTTTACGGAATTTTTAAAAATCGCCTGCGCAAGGTTGCATAATTATTATTGCTGAGCTGGGTTATTCGATGAGGCGGATATTAGTAGCACGAGAAACCGAAACACATATTCATCTAATTAACAAAAATGCAATAATTTGTAAAGGGTTTATTAGAGATCGGAAAGCGCAGCGTCGACAGCCAAACGAGACACCGCTTTCAAGCACGAGCGCCGTTGCGAGCCAAAGCGCTGGACCCACTAGCGTCTGGGCAGACTAGAGCTGGACCCACTAGCGTCTCTCTTCGCTACATTTACCCCAGGAGTGATAAAGAGAGCCGTCCGGCGACCTAACCGCTCGTCAGGACTACAGGATCGTAGTATGGCTTGAGGCGGTCGACATGGACAATGTCTCGTCCACGACGGCACTGGTCCGACGACGGTTGAACTGGTTCGATAACAAAATTCACGGGAGATGCGCGTTCGACGACGCGGTAAGGGCCTTCATATTTCAGGAGTAGTATGGATGAGAGGCCAGGGGCGGTGAATGGGACACAGAGCCACACAAGCGCGCCAGGAAGCAAGGTGACCGCGGAAGTGAAGTCGCCGCGAATGCTCTTCTGGCGCTCTTGGTCGTTGGAAGTAAAGGCACGCGCGATGTCACGGCATTCTTCAGCATGCCGTGCTGTGGCAGAAATAGGTGAGCCCTCGGATGCATCCGCCCGGTAAGGTAAAATTGTGTCGATGGTATGCGATGGGTGCCGACCGTATAGTAAGAAAAATGGCGAAAAGCCAGTGGTGCTCTGAGTAGCAGTATTGCACGCGTAGGTGACGAAGGGCAGAATGGCGTCCCAGTTCGTGTGGTCGGAGGCGACGTACATTGAAAGCATGTTGCCCTGCGTGCGGTTGAAGCATTCTGTGAGGCCATTGGTTTGGGGGTGGTACGCCGTCGTTGTGCGATGAATAACGTGGCACTCTTTAAGAATGGCTTCAACCACTTCCGACAGGAAGACACGTCCGCGATCACTGAGCAATTCCTGGTGTGGACCATGCCGCAGGATGAATCGGCGAAGCAAGAATGAGGCAACATCGCGCGCTGTAGCTGCTGGGAGAGCGGCGGTATCGGCGTATCGTGTGAGGTGATCTACTCCTTCAATAGCCCAGCGGTTACCAGCCGACGTCAAGGGAAGTGGCCCATAGAAATAAATTCCAACGCGCCCGAACGGCCGGGTAGGGTAGGGTAGAGGCTGCAGACCAGCCGGCGAGAGTTGGGGTGAAGATTTCCGGCGCTGGCAGTCGGGGCAGCAGCGAACGAACTGTTGTACACCGGCTGTGATCTCAAGGTGGAACTGGTCGCATTTACCACTGGGTGCTACGTGTCCGTACTGCTCCGTCCCTGTGATGGAAGAAGATGCATACCATCTAATATGGACATGTACTGGTTTACAATCGGAACGCTCGCGTCTCCTACTACAAGCCGGCCTCCGCTACAGTGTGACAACCAGCTATGACCGCTGGATACACGATAACAGATTCCACAAAACACTGCTTCAATTTACACACAACACAGGCCTCACAGCACACATATAATACACATACACACATCAAGAATTATGCCTTAACGGCAAGTCTTTATCGCAATAAAAAAAAAGAACGAACTGTTGAACGTACTTGTACATTCCGCGCCAGTAGTAGCGCTGTCCAAGGCGCTGGTAGGTTTTGAAAACTCCCGAGTGTGCGCACTGTGGATCGGTGTGAAAGGATGCGCAGAATTCGGAGCACAGACTGCGAGGAACTACTAACAACCACTGGCGGTCGTCTGCGGCATAACTGCGTCGGTGAAGCAGGTTGTCACGAACCGCGAAATGGCGAGCCTGACGACGCAACGTACGAGTGGTTGATTGTGGTGATGGATCAGCAAGCAAGTCCATAATCGAGGCAATCCACGGGTCCTTGCGCTGCTCGGAAGCGATAGTCTCAAGGTCGATTGTAGAAACAGCTAGCTGGGAGAGTGAGCAGAAGGTAGACTGGTAGGCGGACGTCTGGCAGCACAAGGTGCTAAGACTGGAGCACACAGGCCTCCCTCTCTCCCCCCCGGCCCCTCCCCTTTCTTAAAAAGGGAAATAAAAGTTCATTCATTCATTCATTGTCGTCAGGCAAGGAAGAGCGTGGTAAGGCGTCGGCATCAGAATGTTGGCGTCCGTTCCGATACAGCACGCGGATATCGTAGTCCTGCAGGCGAAGTGCCCAGTGGGCAAGACGACCTGAAGGATCCTTCAACGATGACAGCCAACATAGTGCATGGTGGTCGGTGACGACATCGAATGGGCGGCCATACAAATAAGGCCGGAACTTAGTAAGAGCCCAGATGATCGCCAGCCATTCTTTTTCCGAGACAGTGTAATTGGCCTCGGCTTTACGTAAGGGTGCGACTGGCCTAGGCTACGACATATTCAGAAAAGCCAGGTTTGCGCTGCGCAAGGACAGCGCCGAGGCCAACACCGCTGGCATCTGTGTGTACCTCTGTTGGGGCCGTCGGGTCGTAGTGGCGCCAAATTGGGGGAGTCGTCAGCAAACGAAGGAGATTTTCGAACGCTTCCTCGCACTCTGACGACCACGAATGAAGGGGTCCGTTGCATCCAAGGATCTTCGTCAGAGGCGATATGATGACGGCGAAATTTCGAATGAAGCGTCGGAAGTAAGAACACAAACCTACGAAACTTCGCAGTTCTTTGATGGACGTAGGTTTAGGAAATTCGGCGACGAGAGGAAGCTTGGGTGGATCGGGGAGAATTCCATCCTTGGAAACAACGTAACCCAGTATCGTCAGCTGCCGCGCTGCAAATCGGCACTTCTTTAAATTCAGCTGTAGGCCGGCGTTTCTCAAACACGTCAAAACACGCCGGAGGCATTGAAGGTGCGTGGAGAAGTCCGGAGTAAAAGCGACGACGTCATCAAGGTAGCACAAGCACGTGTGCCATTTCAAGCCGCGCAGAACGGTATCCATCATGCGGTCAAAAGTTGCTGGCGCATTACAAAGTCCAAACGGCATGACGTTAAATTCGTATAAGCCGTCGGGCGTGACAAAGGCTGTCTTCGGTCGATCGTCGTCTGCCATAGGTACTTGCCAATACCCTGAGCACAGATCGAGAGAGGAAAAAAATTCTGCTCCTTGTAGGCTGTCAATAGCGTCGTCGATTCGCGGAAGCGGGTAAACATCCTTACGAGTGATCTTGTTGAGGCGCCGATAGTCCACACAGAACCGTACATAACCGTCTTTCTTCGTAACAAGGACGACGGGAGATGCCCATGGACTGTGGAAAGGTCGGATCACTTCACGGCGGAGCATATCGGCCACTTGTTCATTAATCACGCGACGTTCTGTAGCCGATACACGATATGGGCGTTACCACAATGGCGATTGGAAGCAGTATCCATGTGGTGCGTAACAGTTGACGTCCGGCCCAGGGAAAGTTGCCCGACGTCGAAAGAAGCACGAAATTCTTGTAGGAGGTACAGAAGCTGTGATCGCTGGCCCGGTGTAAGGTCATCGGCAACAGAAGAATCGAACACATCTATAGGTAATGGGCCAGACGTATAAATCGAGCCGAGCGTACTGTAACGGGCACAGTATGGGTCTTCGGGAACGTCTGTAATTTGTAGGTCTGCGATAGCTTCGACACTGAATTGTAGCGATGAGAGACGCTAGTGGGTCCAGCTCCAGTCTGCACAGACATTCTCCTTGGAGTAGCAACACAGGGTACGAGAACGGGTTACAAATAAATATAGCACTAGAGCCCTGTGTGATGTTCACCGTCGCAAAGGTAGCAGGAGACCTTATCGAGTGGAAAAGTGGCCGGACGGAGAAAGTAGTTCGTCAGCGTCGGAGAGGCTGCTGCAGTACATAGAGACAACCACTGACGAGTTGGGAGGAACGGTGGTGTCGTGTCTGACGAGGAGTTTGTTCGGTAGAGAAGCATTGTCGGCGAGCGTCAAATCTGAAAGCGGCGACAGTTCTAGTTCGGCCCGTGCGCAATGAATGACGGCATTGTGGCGGGAGGGAAAATCCCAACCGAGGATAACGTCATGGGAGCACGACGAAATTACAATAAGTTCGATGGCGTATACAACGTCCTCAATGACAACACGAGCTGTGCACGCCGCTAACGGGTGAATACGCTGTGCGGCGGCTGTGCGGAGGGACAGTCCAGTAAGGGGCATCGTGACAGTCGGAATCAAGCGACAAAGTTTTGCGCCCATAACTGACACGGCGGCTCCGGTGTCCACGAGTGCAGATATGTAAACACCATCAACAAACACGTCTATCACATTCGTCGGGCTACCCTGAGGACTTTCGCGTTTCGCCGGCGTCGCAGCCCTTGCCTCGTGGACTGCGACGATTAGTTTTCCTCTTCCCGAGCTGCGGGACGGGGCCGCATCGATGATAGCGAGCGTCGGCGTGGAGAAGGTGAGCGGCGGGTATTGGGCGTTGGGCGGAACGTCGGTGACGATGCCGAACGGTCGTCGTAATATGGGCGGGGAGGACCGACCATACGATTTGGCGCATATGTTGTTGCGCTAGGCGACTGCACGCGATTACAGTAGCGTGCGACGTGACCTGCGCAACCGCACGCAAAACAGGTAGGCCGGTTGTCGGATGTACGCCACCGATTCGCTGTGGTGGGCCCCGTCCATGTAGGAGGACGCGTTGTGTGGGGCGGCTGGTGATATGGTTGCATGGCGGGCTGTGGTCGGGGCACAGTGAAGATGTCGGCGTATGCGAGAGGCCCACCTCGAGAGGAGGGGTGGGGCCTGGCGACGACTTCCGCGTAGCTGAGTGGTGCAGCCGGAGGGATCTGTTGGGGAGTGGCGACGACTTCAGCGTAGCGGAGAGGTGCGGCCGCAGGAAGATGTTGATGGCGCTCAGGCAAAAGCTGGTTGAGTTCGTGCGCGATGGTGCGACGCAGCGGGGGCTCTAAACTTGACGGTGGCTCTTGTACTGGTGGCGGTTGTGCAAAGGCCCTCAAGGAGAGCTGGCGTGCAGTTTCCTCGCGCACGAAAGCCTTCATTTCTGCCATCAACGCTGACTGATCAGAAATGGCCGTCAAGCCAGCGAGTTGTTCGTCACGCGATGGAGGGCGACGGGTCAATGACCGCTGCCTGTGTAGCTCCTCGTACCTTTGGCACAGTGTAATTATCTCGGCCACAGTGCGAGGGTTTTTGGCAAGGAGCATGTTGAAGGCATCGTCTTCTATGCCTTTCATAACATTCCTGATCTTATCAGACTCCGACATGGTCGCGTTGGATGTCTTCGATATAACTTGTGAAGGATTCGCCTGCTTGCTGAGCTCGTTCCCGCAAACGCTGTTCGGCGCGCAGCTTACGAACAGCAGGGCGACCAAAAACCTCGACAAAAGATGTCTTGAAATCTGACTACGTCGGAAAGTCCTTTTCATGGTTGTTGTACCATAAGCTGGCCACATCCGCGAGGTAGAATAGCACGTTGCTGACCTTAGCGACTTCATCCCATTTATTGTGGGCGCTTACCCGCTCGTAGGTCGTAAGCCAATCCTCAACGTCGGTGTCATCCGCGCCTGTGAAGATAGCAGGGTCCCTGTGGCGAGGCACACCAGAGCACGGTGCCGGTGCAGGGGGAGGTACTTGCTGGGAGGCTTCTTCAGGCATGGTCGACGGTACGGTGCGGGATCTAAGTTCCAGGTTGCAGGTTTTGAGGGCGCAGCACCTCCACCAATTGTAAAGGGTTTATTATAGATCGGAGCAGCGCAGCGTCGACAGCCAAAGGAGACACGGCTTTCAAGCACGAGCGCCGTTGCGAGCCAAAGCGCTGGACCCACTAGCGTCTGGCAGACTAGAGCTGGACCCACTAGCGTCTCTCTTCGCTACAAATTAACTTCGCTACAAATACGACACATATTGCAATTTATGAACTGCAGCCTGTGAGCTTGTCAGGCGTATCCACTGGGAATGAATTTCCAGAATGACCCCAGTTTGGAGATATGCGCCATCAAACTCACCGTAAAAATGCACTGTTCCACTCACATTTTTACCAAAATGCTTCATTATACATTGAAGCACAAAAGTAACTGGAACGCCCATGTATTTCGTCCCACACTTTGGGAAACAACGTCTCGAAACTGGTGCCATTTTGGAAATTCATTTCAAGTGAGTGCGTTTTGCAAGTGCACCGGCTACAATTGGTAAATTGCAATATGTGTCGTAAATTAATCAACTAAGAAGTTCATTACTTCATTTTTGTTAGTTAGTTGGATGTCTGTTTCGATTTGTCGTGCTACTAATGTCCGCCTCTTCGAATAACACAGTTTAACGGTAAGAATTATGCCACCTGCCACAGGCGATTAAAAAATATTTCGTAAAACTTAAAAATGAACACCCCATATATATAAAAGCTTGTAGAGTTGATAATGCTTGTATAAGTAACTCTTTACAACGCGTGTGCTTAACCAATCCACTTCGCACATTCGGTACACGTCAGGCATAATATCGGCCGTATGCTCTTCAAGTACAGAATCGCTACTTCTTTACGTTCTCGCAGAGAAGCGGCAAAACTATACGCGGATCACTATTACAGAACTATAACAGATCAAAAGAGGCAGAAAATGTTTGTGTGTAAATTTTCATTTAGACCCTAATTGACCCACATAGTACTTCCAATGTTGCCTTCTTATTGCCCTTAGCACTCCCCCTTTCCCTCTCAATATAAACTTGGTTACTATACTAATCTCGTAGCTACAGGACGCAAAAAAAAAAACTGTAACGTGTTCGAACGCTTCCAGTCGCACCAACAGGTTCTTTGTAACATAGTTTGGAGCACAAAAAGCAGGCATCACTACCAGGTCATAAATCGCAGCTGACATATTTCATTTGAAAAGCAATGTGTACAATTATTAAACTTATCGACTCTATCATGGGGCAGGAACTTGGAGGGTAACCGTTTAGAGGCCTCAGAAGTTAAAGGCATCGCAACGAGCACTGTTTGTTACTCCGCTAGTTAGTACAGCATCTTTCAGCTGATCTCTTTCATAGTTTCGGTTTTGCTTTCACGACGTATGAACGCTGCAAGAAAAGTGTATACGGTAAAATCTGAATGGGACAGAAACATTCTGATAAAACCACTTCTCGCATTAAATCAATACGAACATATTTATCAGAGATAAAATACAGCTTTGGGCGTTTTCTTTCATTACTGTCTCAAAATTATCCGCGAACCACGCTGTGTATGAACGCTGCATATAGCACGCTGTATGGCCTGTACTACTACCTGTGTACGTTTGCTGTGGTATGACTACTATCCATAATTTCTTTTCCACCGTAATGACAGAAATAGAGCATAAGACAGTTTACATATCTTATTATATCTTAGCAACGTATGCCACGAAACAGCACAAAATGAAAACGGTATCAAGTATTCCTTTTTCCTTACCTGCATAAAAAGGTGCAAAACTACGAAGAAACATGCAGCAAAGCTACAACAGAAGCCAAACCATTGTTATGCGAAACCCGAACATTACTAGGCTGTGATTTACTGAAGCACCCAAAACAACTGCATGCAAAGCATCGTATCTGTGCCCCTAAAAAAATTATGTGTTTTGAATCACTTGGACGGAGCCGCATGAGTTGTTAGTTAAATGTTTCTTTTGGCTCTTCCGAGATACATAGTACAGGAAAGGCTTGGATACTTGTTTCTTTTGCAACGCTGTCGTCTGCAGAATGCAAGCAGGCCACCACCGACGACTGCGACTGACGGCTCTCAACATTCGGCGAAACACTGCCTCACAGCAATGCCTGACAGCCTGCTGAGTCTTGCTTCTTATAAGAGAGGAGATGCGTCATTGCCACGCAGATGGCATTCATAGTCAAAAATACAGTAAGAAAATGAACGATAGATTGAAAACAATAAATGTCGAATGCTTCTTTCAGCACTCATTCCCCAAAAAAGTAAATCAGTGGTAAAGATTCGATAATGGGAAAAAAAGTTACATAGATAGAAAGTGTATCCGCCAGCGATTGTGCTCGAGTCAGATGGGCTCGATCACATTAATTAGGTAGGGTTGGAAGGTCATGAAAATACACAGCTTTCACAGCAGCGTTGCGCTGCATGTCCGTTATAAACCCGGTGCACTGAAAAGCGTAAAGCGTAATTCCTAAGAACAAAGTTCCGCGACTTTCGGAAGATAAATTTCATTTAAGTAGGCTACTTTCAGACAATAGTTCTCCCGTAAACGCTATTTATCTAATTATTCCCGTTTCTATGCAATGCGAATGTGATTTCCTAGTGGAACCACTGTGATGTTAAGCGTAAATGTGCAATATAATTTATCGGTGTTATGTATTGACACCATAATACAGGTGGTTAATGCACCTCCGGCATCGAAGGCGGCAACGCGCGATAACTACAATGGGCACGATAGCTACAACTTACAATTATGGTGAACATTTTGCGTCTTCACGGGAACATGATTAATAGTACTGTACACACCGAACATTCCGAGCTATCAACAGAACGAATCAGCATTAAGGACTTCCAGGTCCTAGCTTATACCTTGTCAAGCTGAGCATGATGGTACGTGCATCACAGCGTCTATGCTCCGTGAAATCGAGGGGGGAGGTGATAACGTATAGCGCGTGAGGACATCCGTGAGGCTTTGGAGCAACTTTACTAGAACCAGGGGCCGTATTCTGAAACAATTCACTTCGGCGATACTATCGCCTTGGCCACGCCTCCGCCAGCGGCGTGCGTTGATTGGCTGTTTTAGCGAAACGGGAAAATAAATAGCGTCATCCAGCAGTTCCGGTCTACGTCAATTTGACGTCACGGTGTCGTTGGATGCTCCAGTGAATAAACGAACGCGTCTGCGTAGTAATGTGGCCGGTACACTCGAAAACAACACATTCGAGCCACTCCGCACTCGCCCGGTGCGTTCCTTCGTATGCTGTGAAGCGCTCGATGGCGCGTATTGATAGTGCATGCTGACGTCATGGGTAAGCAGAAAGTCGATCTACTGATCGTGACCATCGCCTAGGCAATAGTATCGCCGAAGTGGATCGTTTGAGAATACGGTCCCAGCCCAGTTTCACAGCTCCGAATCCCTTCCCACGGGCTAGCATATTCCGAGTGGCGGTCGCTGCAACTATCGGCGCTGCAGTCGACAGTTTCTTGCGCCTCATCGTGGAAAGCGTAGAGCGGGGCTGGTTCAGCTGTGCGAGTTGGCTCGGTGCCGTGTCTTCACTCCTCCCTAACGCGTAATATAAGTACGCTTTGTAGATGAGATCATTTGGCTTCGAAGCGAAGCGGGCGTTCGTAATGCGGCTCAGACATATCCATCGCCGACACACACCCTGAAGTCCGGATTGCTCTTGGAAGTCGTAGTAAGCTGTGCGCAGCAAATATTGAACGCGACCTATCGACGAGCAGCTGACGCCTAGCTTCCCATTAAATACTGCTTTAATCACGTAATCTCATGCTTGCCTCTATTTCATGAACATAATTTTCTACCCCCTGTGCCGTTTTGATTAAATACGAGTAGACATAGCAGGATGACATGCTGTTACAGTTATTGAATGCAGTAAGAATAATGAAGTTCCATGCAGGAAGAGAATCACTGGGCAAGTTCAATAAAAATACGAAATTACGCTAATTGGTGCAGTGATTGATAGTAGCGTGAGATGAATATGGTCAAAAAAGAGAGGACCATAGCGCGGCTTCACCTTTATTTAAACGAGAAGTCATTTCACCTAATTCGTACACGCTATGAATGTCGCTTACCAATGAAATCACTAAAATCCATTTGGCAAATTTTCGATGCATCGACACCGATGATACGCCGCTCACGTCTCTGCGATAAATGCTTATTAAAAATGTCGCAGTTTCGCCTGAAAGGTGAAGCATCAATTGCGATAGCGAATTAGTAGAGAGCTACACGGAGTAAGCATAGTAGTTGTATCGGCTGTATAAACTTGGAAACATCCACTTATCAATTTAATTAACAAGCATGGCGTCAGTGCGCACAAGCAAACATTAGTAGATCACGCTGGATGACCGCCGACAACCGCTGTCGAAACGCTGGCTTGAGCGAGCATGGGAGCAGCAGCGAGCGAAGGTTCGTGCGGCGAAAGCACAGCGCATACAAAGGTAGAAGCCGTGTGCAGATCGCTTTCAAGATACTGAGGGCGCGACCGCCCGCAGCTGCTAAAGTACCAGTACGTAGTTGCTGGTAGAGTATAAGCCGCCCGCCCTCGCTTCCATGCGGCCTTCCCGCTTTCTTCCTTTCGTGTGCGAGATTGTGTCGCCAATTCCCTTGCGCCCGGTCGCAAGACACGCATTTGGTGCCGCAGCCAAACGTCGCCTTCCCTCCCTTCCTCCCCCCCCCCCCCCCCCGGCCTTTCGCACGACGGAAGACATCGCGTTTGCTCTCCCCCATGCGTTCGCTCTCTGTAAAAGCGCGCGTCCCTCGAGCGCGGCGCGCAGCAACAATTTTGTCGCCATTGGACTTCATACGGAAACTCAACGTGACGGCGACGACGACGGCAGGAATGCGCTTAGAGTGTCCATATACTTGAATAAAACGATATCAGGCTTGTGTAGCGTTGCAGAAACACTAACTCAATTTCCGGCGAAGCCACGCTTCGTTATAGCAGTTGCATAAGGAATTTCTAATTAAACGACACTTTGAAACCTTCCGTCGTAGGTCTTATGGCATGACCTTGCATAGTGCAAACTTAAGGTATGCCACCACCTTTTTCAAAAAAAATTTTAGTTTTGGCCAATAAATTTTTATTTCACAATGACCTTGTAAAGAACCGTTTTAAATGATATTCAAAAGCAAAAAAGAGTGAAAAAAATCATACTGGCATTTGTTACTGACAAAACATTGCCCAAATTTGGCTGTTACGCGAACATTCATAACTAACGAATGGAGTGCAGGAATTGTAAACTTTTTGGTACAGAGGTAGCCAACTACCCAGACTGTGCAACTAACTAGGATCTTTGCCATCCGATAATTGGGAATCAAGTTATAGCAAAAATACCAAAGAAAACAAAAGATGTGTCGTTTTTGCTTGCATTGCTTGGAAGAAAACATGATTACATCAAAACTTACCATTATTTTTATTAATCCCAGTTTATTGCACAGGCTTGTAATAAAGCAACGAACGTGCCCAGCTTAGCTGAAAACTATTTAATGATTTTGAAGTTACAGCTGTTTGCGCAACAGGAAAGTGCAAGAAACCAAGTTTTGAGAAAAGCAAGATTAAAGTTTCTTCAATCCTTGTACAAAAAAGATCATCACGCCCTAGAAGGCTAAAATCCACTAGGTTCATAGCAAGGGCCCTTCTTAGCTGCCACGAGCTCTGTTTTGGCTTTTGGTGCAGCCCGTCTTTTCTTGCGGACATATTTTGCCTCACCCGTTGATTTCCACTGGGCCTTCTTCACACGGTACTGGTCACTGGTGCAACATGCTACGAGCCTGTGATGGCCAGGTTCGATGCCTGCTTCCCTCAAAATATCTGTTGTACTTCTGTTGCCATCAGTGAAGTGGCACACAGCATCATATAAACCAAAAAGTAGGATGGGCAGGCTCACGCGGGCCTCTTTGAGAACCCGTTGCCAAATCATAGCGTTGAAATTCCCGTTACATTTTCGGATTTTCCATACAGGCACTTATTTACGAGCTTATCTGTACAAAGGTCAGCATAAACGGGCTTCACCTTCTTTTGAAAATTTTTTCGTTTGTTTTCTATTTTTTTTTCGAAAGTTTCGTTTGAAACTTGTTCGAATCGTCTTTTTACCTTGAACTTGGTCATGCCTTCTTATAAAAACGTTGAGCCTATGTTATTACTGTTGCTACAAAAATAATAGCTATAAAAACAAGGAGCAAATTCTATGTATCCTCCTGTATAAAAAGGACGATCCCGGTAGCATTCACAAGGGCAGCCTAGAGCGCGCGCAACGTAAACAGAGACGCACTTTTAACGCTTGTAGCGTCATGCATCCCCCTTACGGAAATTTAAAGCAATGTTTTAAAAAACAACGACGCCTTACAAATTGTCTTTCAATAATCTTTTACGTATCAGACTAAAACATAACAGGGAAATTTCAATATACGCCGCTGATTTTCGCTGAGTTATCAGTTTTTGTAACCACACCACGTACGTTTCGGTTTCAGAACCGTTCGCCAGCTGTTAGTAAGTTGGCTATAACTTTTGAACTAAATAAGAAGATAATTCTTTCTGCAGAACATGTTTAAATGTTTGGGAATTCTCGAAATCTAAAAAAGAAAAAAATGTATTTTTTCTTCAAGAACGCTTTTTCAAAGGTGGTGACATACCTTCAAGTTTATGTTACATTCCGTCCTCTCAAGAAACCAGGAAACGTGCATATGACGCCTGTGAACGTCGTATTTATCTACATGCGACAAACTTTCCAAACATATTAGACATAACGTGCCGGCTATTTCCACCAAATATGAAGTCGCAGCTACTTAGTATTCCGAGGACACCACGGAAATATACTACGCGGCTTGTATTACGCACGAAAACAGAAAAAAAAGAGCGAATATTCAGTAGTAATTTACGCTGCGAATAGCTAGGCCAGAAACTCTAAACTTTCGCAAACATTGCCTTTAGTATGCCCTCTACCTTCGCCGAACATGAACTGGGAGTGATGTACGGAGCTCCCAGGACACTCGAAGCTTTTCTGGTATTGACTATATTACGTTTTTGCGCACTTGGCTGGAATTTGGGCTGCTGAGCACAAAATCGCGGGATCGAATCCCGGCCATGGCGGCCGCATTTCGATGGGGGCGAAATGCGAAAACACCCGTGTACTTAGATTTAGGTGCACGTTAAAGAACCCCAGGTGGTATAAATTTCCGGAAGTCCCCCACTACGGCATGCCTCATAATCAGATCGTGGTTTTGGCACGGAAAGCCTCATTATTTAATTTTATTTCGCTAGAAATTTTTTCTCCCTTGTAAACACGTCCGAGAAATTTACCAATTACGTTCCACCTATTCCTCAGAAACATTTATTCTGCAGCGCGCTCAATCGAGTTAAGAGATTGAGCCAGCTTAGTTCATGGTATGTAAAGTGCGTTTTTAACGCTCTGGAACGCTTGCATAACTACAGTTTTGCTAAAATTACACTTAGTCCACACATTCTAAAGTTCAACTGTACATCAACCACCACATGTCCCTTATATATTTTAACCAAGTATACATAAAATGGCTCTCTTAGCTCACCAAGCAGACTGGGGAAGCCAAATACATGCGTGCCTCATATTACCCATGAATATATAGCAGAAAATGGGAACGCAAAAATTTATTTCGTTCCGTATTTACCTTACACACTTGTACGTTTCAGTGCATACATCCAATATAAAAGCCCCCCGCATTCGTTGAATATATAGAATTGCTGGAACCTATTGTTCTCTCAGGATAGTTGGCAAACACTTTAGGCGTTTTTCTATAAAACCTATGAGCAGGTAGAAAACGAGCGTTTTTAATTAGCCTCTGATGAACGACCACACGTCATAATTGCCGCCCGCCTAACACTTATCTTATTTTCGTTCCGTCTAAGTACACATTCGGCTAATAACGTAATTATCCCAGCTCACCGCCATAAAATACAAAAAAAGAGCAGATATGATCAGATAAATAAATACGCATTAATAGCTTCGCTGTAAAACGCAGCCCAGCGCAGCGTTATTATAGAATTGGCTAAGTACAATGCTTGAGCAGGGAACTGTGACCTGAGCTCAAGTAGTTTTTACTCGGAAATGTTAATGTGGGTTCATCCTAATTCGTTTGTCGCTTCAGTGTGGTTTGTACGCAGGCGTATTCCGGCATCCTCGCTCGTTACCTCCAGCCACCGGCAACGGCTGCCACTACGTTTAAATTGTCCGTCGAGTAACCAACTCTTAGTATTCAATGCTACTACGGTTAACGATTAGCTGTGCTTGCTCATAATATGTTTTTACGTGTGTGCTAACTTAGCTAATCCTCAACACCATTGGTTCTTGAAAGCAGTGGCTATCTCTTAATTTGCATGGCGCGCCTGTCCTGCCTCTACCCTCGTATGGAACCCTACAGTTTGAGGATGTCCATATATTCCAGAATAAATGTGTTAAATTCTGGAGTTTTCCGTGCCAAAACCACGATTCGATTATGAGGCACACCGTAATGAGAGATTCCGGAATAAATTTGGCCCCCTTGGGTTCTTTAACGTGCAACCAATAGACGGTGCACAAGTGTTTTTGCATTTCACCACCATTGAAATGCGGCCGCCGTGGCCGGGATTCGATCCCGGGACGTCGGGCTTAGTTGTGTAACGCCCTAACCACTACGCCACCAGGGCTGGTGATGAAATCTGTGAATGTGTAACTATGCTTTTACCACTCGAAGGAACGGCGCGACGGTTGAATGGGCCCACTCGTTTTCTGAGTAGCAAGCGACCCCTCTCCGTCAAGAAAGTTGGCACGGCAGCACCGCTAGTTCCAGCAATCACCGCTCGGGACAGGTTTTTCTGGCGGAGCTGTGCAACTGAGGTGCTTCTAGTAACGTCACTTTGAAGTGTACAGCGACTGACTGACGCATGTATTATTAGGTCTTCGTAAGACTTAGCAAAAGAATATCGGCAGAACCCACCTCAAGATGAATGACGGCGTTAACACGATAAGCAGTGAAGAAATTGGGCTTTTTTTTCCCTACACTTCGTGCAGGCTCGTGTATACGAATGCAGTGCCGGGCAAATGCTGTGACGTCGTGTGCTGCACTTGGTTCGCTGGGCTGTAGCCAATCAGAGCAGACTGCCCGTTGTCTTCTGCATCAGCAGACGAAAACTTACTGGCTGCGTATATGCCCTTGCCTGAAACTAAACAGCAATGTACGAGCTTCCTTTCATCAAGAAATCTAGACCAACTGCAAAGAAATACACCGCGAATGCGCAGTGCACGCAGACAGCTTGTCAATGTGCATAAAACAGCGCTGAGGCTCAAACACCCCGCACCATTCATGAGTAAGGTAATCTTAATTTTCTTGGAAGGCTATCTCACCTTCCTCTGTGACACATAGTTACGCCAGCACTTGGTTACCTTCCTTGCAGCGAATATTCACTATCGTCGCTATGCCAGCGCCGACTGCCACAGACAAAATGGTGCCACGCGTTCGCGACACCCACCTGCTTGTTTGTCGTCTGCTGCCTGTACTCATCGAAACCACAGTGTAGAAAGTGTAGTTTTCATGCTACACTACAGCATTGAAAACTTGCTTCATGTAGGTGGTCGGAGCTACACTTTTGTACACGAAATTAACAAAAATGGTGACTGCCTACACCAGCTACACTCTTGCAGCCTGTACAGGTAAAAAAAAATAATCCTAATCTAGGGACGCACCATGTTGCCAGATTCTTCACTTCTGGGCAGCCAACTTCAATTTACAGTTATGGTCGTCTTTTTCACTTCCCTATATGTCAACGCTCCTCGCTCAATGTGCGCTCTGCATGGCCCAGTTCTGTACACTTCACACCGTCCTCTAGACTCGGCTGCTGTTGATGCCGATTTCTTCAATTCGTTCCTCTTCTGCTTGTCTATCCGGGCATCTTCCTAGTGACACATATTAAGTGACCCAAGTTGGCGTGACGCACTCTTCGGTATGACGAAGAGTGCGACTTATTCCTAAACAGTGCTAATAGCAGTAAAAAATCACCTGACATGCCGAATTCAGGAGAAGCCAACGGACTATACAAGGCCTCGCTTAATGTTTCTCAGACCCGTGTGCTGTGGTACATGCACTGCTTATTTCCATCATCGGCTGGTAAGTGCATGCAGTAGACTGCGAAGAATTCGCTCCACTATATCGACTACATATGTACATGGTCCTCAGGCTGCAACGTTCTGGAGTGACTGTCAAGATCACAAGTGCCATCCACAAGATTCAGAAGTTCCCGTCATTTAGTGCACCCTCGAAATTCTGTTTGGCAATTTCGCTGCGGCAATATTTACTAGTCACGACATTTCACGATAGGTGCTGATAGCTTTTCTTTTTACTCTTTGGGAAGGTTCCACAGATTCCTGACATGGAAGGCTCACCTTTTGCAGCATGGGGGCAATTTTATTCTTCAGCATGGGGACAGCATGGGGGCAAATTTATTCTTACTACTAACGACGGTTAGAAGGTAGGATATGAACCCAGAGTGCATATTCTTTCGCTCGTCGACATTCAGTTCACTCACGAGATGTCAATTAATGGTATCCTATAGCAGGTTTATCAGCCATAGAAGCAATTATCTGAAGGTTACAAGTGCGCCCTTCTACCTCTATAATGTGCAGCCACGTGTAATCAGCAAACGTCGAAGCCACGAAAGCGTAGCTCGGGTTTATTAAAGTGTATTAAAAAAAAGAACAAAAACGAACGGGAATGAAGTTGTAGAAGAAGAAAACTTGCTGCCGGTGGTAATATAAAACACCCGCCGTGGTTGCTTAGTGGCTTTGGCGTTGCGCTGCTATAAACACGAGGTCGCGGGATCAAACCCCGGCCACGGCGGCCGCGTATCGAGGGGGGTGAAATGCAAAAACAGCCGTTTACCGTGCTAATCGCTAACGAAGTTTGCAAGAGCTTTGTTGTCTTCAGAGGAATGCGTGTGCTCGTCAGTATTCTTTGGATTCAAGTATTTCCAAAATTTATTTCGAGCATTTTTCAAATAATTGGGAAGCATCTTCGCCAAGTAGTCATTTTTAACATCTTTCGGCTTACGGCTGCTGATTAACGGCTACTGCAAGATCGTTTAAGGGGCCTAAGTCGATTAAGATTAAGGGGCCTAAGTCGGGCCTTCGAGCACACGCGAACGTCATGCATTGCATGGTTCAATGCATTCGGCACCAAGCTGAAGTGACACGTGCAAAAAAGTTCACTCTTTGTATAGCTTAGCTAAGAAAATAGGAAACCAGATGACGTTCTCATGTTTTTTAACAGCGAAGCTGTTAAAGCTAGAGGAGAAACGTCCGAAGTCCACAGAAAACTCCGTGCCGTAAACAAACCACAACTGCGCATCCACCTGGCCCAACCTCGCGTAGCCAAGCATGCACCGAAGCAGTAGTGATGACGTCACCTTCGCGTCGCCTAGTACCGCCAGCGCAGGTGCGCGCTATCTTCGCCCCACACAGACACGGCTCCGCCGAGCTCCCGCCTACTGCGCGCTATTGCGCATGCTCCGTGATGTCATCCCGGCGTGTCTGCTGCGCGCCGCCCGTACACTGTGCATAGCTTTCGCCCAGTGTGCATGCGCTTGGCCCCGGAGTTTGCCATAAAAGGGGCTGCGCCTAGTCGTGTCCACTTTCGCTGGATATCGAGCGGCTAGCCTCCAACGCGTTCGGCGTCAGCAAGCAACAGCGTTCTTGGCAGTGTGCCATCCATGGTTTGCCTGCCTGCGTTTGTGGCATGGCAGGAATGCTGTCGCTCGTAGGCGCTGACGTGTCCAGTGCTAGTCACGCGAAATGTCGCGAAAGCGAAAGTGTCTGCGAAAATGATCGCTCGAGAATACCTTCCCTACATACGTAGTTACGTTAAACCAAGTTAAGCAACCAGCAACCAAGTTAAGACCTAGCAGTAGCAGCTAGTAAGAGTTGAGGATCGAGTGTTTCGCTTTGCCTAAGCTTTGCACAACTGAGTGCAACTTGCCCATTATCCTTTTACACAAAAAGGAACATTGTTTCGGCGTAAGGAAAAATAAATTATATAAAAACCGCTCCTCAACCCATTTCGAGGTTACCGCTTGTGCGATGGCACTAGTACCAGTCTCGATACTACGGTATTATTTTAGCGCTAAGGCAAGGGGTGTCTCTACTACTGCGTTTATTTTATGCTGTATGCTCTTGAATTCGTCTGCTTAAGTACATATATATATATATATATATATATATATATATATATATATACCGAAACAAACCACAGGACCACGTCTGAAGCCCCAAGCACGAAGATCAGACAAATACATGCTATACCGATCATATGTATATATTCGCATGCTAAATGGCATCATGGAACCATATTGTAAGAATCAAGGTAAATGCATGCACACAAGCGGAAAATTAACAGCACAGGCATGGGCCGAGTCACTGACGTTCCCATTTGACAACCAAACATTTCGGGCTTCTATTGCTTATATACTGCAGCTGATTAAACCTCGAGAAGGCGAGGCTGACAGATACGTTACAATCTGTAAGTGCAACAATAATCTTTTTATTAGAGGCCGGACTTGGTCAAGCACACGCGGGCCCTGGCTAAGCTAAGCAACTGAACGCCCGGGCCCAGGCAAGGCCCGGGGTGGGCCCGGGCTTGGAACTACGGGCCAGGGTCGGGCCCGGATTGGTCTCGGTCATGTATGCCCGGGCCCGGGCCGGTCTTTGTATTACAGGCCCGAGCCCAGCCCGGGCCCGGCTGAGACTTTTTTCGTCGAGAAGTACAACGACCAAGTGGTATTCAAAGGCTACCAAGTCCAGGTTGATTCCCCGGTCGACCTCCCTTTGGACACAACAACGGTTGAGCTCGTGGATGTTGTTCGGGATCGAGCTTCTGTGTCGCCCGAAGAGCTTGTTAAACGAGGTTCGCCGAAGGTGAACATCCCAATGACCCTGTTTAACCAGCTGGTACTCGGACGACCATTCGGTCGTGTAGCGTCATGTGACGAGATATCAACAATTCTTCGGGCTATAGCGATGCAACCACAACAATTTTCGCAACAGAATGCCATGGCGGAAACTCTCCTGTCAACTTTACGCCACAAAAGAAACCACCCAACTGAAATTTACGGCCTGAAATTTTAACGGGTCATCGCATAACCCAGAAGGGTGGATCACTTTTTGTGAGGCCGCAGCGAAATACAAGGGGTGGCTGTCTGAATAAGACCAGGTCTTAAACATGCGACAATTTCTCAGTGGTGTAGCAAGAAAGTGGCGTGAGTTGCGGTTCTTACCGAATATAATATGCCAATTGCGACCACATTCTTTTGATGGGTAGAGGTGATTCTCTGAGGCTACTTTTTTATTTTTACTTGAACGCGGGTACTGTGCCGTCATTTGTTGTGCCTATTGTCAGGGCTGAAACACTTTCAATCCACGTTCTCTGGCTTTTACATTGAGGTACCTTTCCATGCATTTTCAAGGAAACAAATAAACTTCATTCGTTGCTTCATTCAAACGCATACCCAATTGAACAGTTGAAAAAGGAAATGTAATCCTGAGTCTGCTTAGCACCGCGTTGCGCAGTATACGCCAGTGGGCCCAGCCAGCTGAATACCGAGCTACGGAGGATATTTCGGGCGCAAAGGCCAGCGAATGTTTATCTGAACATCGGTTTCGCGCACCCGTTCTACATTTTGCGAGACATGGCTCTCCGCGTATAAATATTTAGCGCGCCCCAGCGTTGTACTTCGTGCGCCACAACACACTGCGAGCGAGGCAGCGTGCGGACGGACAACGGCAGCTGGCTGCCAGTGAGCTGAGCATTCTTTATCGCCCACCCCATACGGCGTGAATCGGAGATGAAATATACACATGGATGTAACACGTTTGAACACAGGCAAACGTAGAGTTCACTGCTCTCCTACCTGGAAAGCATGCGCCGCATGTGCATAAAGACAAACAGAAGTGCTTCAAATTGCTCGTGAGATTAGATAGGCAGCCTTCAGGTTCGAATGCAATACAGCATGAATCTAATATGGCTCCAGCCAGATTTGAATGCGAGTGCTGGGCTACCGAACCAGCATAGTCGGCTCAGCGAATGCAATTTGCTTTTGTTTGATGTAGCCGAAATCGTCGGCTTAGGTTGCAGCGGTTTACGTTACGTAACGCAACTTAATAAAAGAAGAGATTCACAAGGATGACGGGAACTAATATACTCGTATAAAATGTTTTGACCGTAAATATAAACAGAAAGCCAAAATACAAGGTAACTAAAGAGCAGAAGAAAAATTAACATTTTAATGTAAAAATATTTTTCGGTGGTAGAGGCTCGGCTCCAGCTAGGGAAGAGTTCATTTATTTGTTAAAAAGATCAAGTTTGTCATAAATTTATGCGTCATATATACTTTACTATTGTTTAAAAAATCACAGTTAACTCATAAGAACATGAACAAAATTAAATAATTTAAAGTTAACCTCAACTTAGAAAGGAAGAAGTGCTTTACGAATAATGGTATTAGACGAGTGCAGTGCCATCAGCAAATGTTAGAATATTATGTGCAGATATTTTATTATTTAACCGCTGATGAAGAAAGAACGGAATGACGAACAAATTTAAGGGCGTGAATGATGAAAGCCTGCTTCACATGGTATGAATTCACTTGAGATTTCACAGGTACCGGAACTGTGCCGTGGGCCCTCTGTGTGTGAGAATTCTCGATGTTTGGAGGTGCCGAACATCTCTGAGAGTTTCTCTGCGCGCTTGCCGCTTATTATCCACTGCGCATCTCCAACACTATCATTTGCGCCGACAACGGCGGAATTAAAGCCATGCACTTCCAGTACAGTCGTCAGTGGGCATGGAAGCACCGCTTGAATAAAACCCTTATGTTTCTTCTTTATTCCACAGCTCGATTATATTTTTAGCTCTTCTGCAAAGCAGAATGGTCCTTATCTAGTGGTGCTTCCACGCCCAGAAACACTGATTGGTCCGTTTTCCTGGTTGCTATTATTTTGTACGGGGATGTTAAAAGGATTCCTGATCTTCCTAAAAAAAACAATTATTCGATGCTCTCAGTCAAGTTCTAAGGACGGGTTTCTGACCTAAATAAGCGTTCCATACAAACAGAAACGAGTCATGAAACTCTGCTTGAAAGCATCTTAAAACTTAAAAACGAGATAGAAACGGCATACGAAGTGATACGATATCATAAATTATGTAAATGCTGGAGACATGTCAGTTTCAAAGAGAAAACTTTAATAAAGTGCAGGCGGATATGAGCGAGCAGCGTGAAACAGTTAATATAGCCACATAATATACTGCTGCCATAAGTTCACGACTAGAAGACGCAGAAGACGGTTCTCATTGAAATAACTTTTTTCTCTACGATATAACGGATGGCCTCAGAACGACCGCTGCTTAGCATAAATACATCATACACTTACTGACAGTGCATCATTCAGCACATCAAGTGACATCATAGCTCCGGTGCATCGGATCGGTGAGTTTTCTACTGTAAAACTGCGTCCACTTATTGTTAACGTCGTAGCTTTTAAAACGAAACAACTTGTGTTATCCAAACGTTAAATGCTCAAAGAAAGACACGTCGCTTTGAGCGAAGACTTCATGACAGCAGCACGGTCGAACTAGAAAAGCTCTTCTTGAGTATTCCAAATTATTGAACTCATAGTTTACACTAACGCATAACAAACGACGAACTGATGGGAAGTGCTAGAGTTACAGCGGCTATTAAGACACAATTTACGAAACCGGGGCTTCACGCAACGTGACAGTTTCTAGTGGGACGTCCACTCAGTCTTTGACGTCCAATCGTAGTACTTGAGCAGCGCGGCAGTAGGACAGAGAGAGGGGCAGGGCCTGTTAGACTAAATATATATGACTGTCCCGTGCTGCTTCTGGCGAATATACGCAGCCTTCTGCTTGAAAAAATGTGATCTGTGCAGCTCAATGAACAATTGCAACTGCGACATAATTACACAGCAGAAAAATGGTAAACCATTAGGGTTTCAAGCTATGAGTTGTTTCACTGCAATAAACAAAGTTTTTTCGCGTCTGCAAATTATGTCGGCGTTTGTTCAACAATCGATTATTGTCGACAATACTCAAATTCGCCGCATTGCAGCCCTACAAGAGCACTGCACGGGCTCGGGCTTACCCAAAAGTTCGGGCACAGCGCAGTTTTTTCACAGGCTCGGGCCGGGCTCGGGCACGGCATGTGCTTTTTGACCCGGGCCCAGACCGGGCTCGGGTTTTTTGACGCAGGCCCGGGCCGGGCTCGGACTTTCTGGTGGTGTGCATGTAACGTACAGCGAGTTATACTCGCGCGTCTCGACTCTGAAAATCCTGTTGCCCCGGCCCAGCTGGAAGCTAGCAGTGCTACTCCTGTGCACTTCCCTTTTTGTTCTTCCGTCGTATTTTGCGTTGTTTGAGCAGAACGTAAAAGTCCAGAAAGACCGAGGTAACCTCAAACTAAAGGATGCCAATATATTCTTTACCTAAATCAATCTAATAAATGCTTTCAACCCGGTGTAAGCGCGTTCGCGACTTGCTGATTCTTCAAAGGCGAATTGGTAAATCGATTACTGGTAAGATAATTCGTCACGCGGCTGAAATATGGCACGGCATCCATCCATGATTGCACGCATGTTCTCAACCGGCCGCCTAGAAGCAGGGCATTACGCTGCACCATGGAGGAACGAGGAGCTTCCTTTCTCCATTTACTCCATCAATGCGCTGCGCTCAAGACCGTTCGTGGCTGCGCTTCGGCTATAGTGAACTAGAATACGGTTAAGTGGGACGAGGGGCTCGGGCGGCGCATGCTTTGCCGTGAGGCGCCGACGGGGAAAATACAATGCCGGCGCTGCGATAGAAGTGGATTGGGCCGCATCAAGGTCGCGGCGTTGGAAACTGCTGGCGCTACTGCTCGGCAGGGTCATTCGTAGTACTTCGCGTGCTGGTATTTGCGTTCAGACCGCTCAAATGGTGTTCATAATTGGATATGATATGTATTTCTGCCTGAAGAATAAATTACTTTCATTCTCTTCTTTATTTTATTTTTATTGCGATAGCAATTATAGGGAGACTCCAAAGCGGATTTCTGCCGTCGGCGTCGCCGTCGCCGTGAGGTTCTGTATGATGTCAACGGCGATGAACTTGTCGCCGCACGTCGTATGCTGTATGTGCGAGTGATAGGACGCTAGAGACGCGCGCTTTCGCGGGGAGCGAACGCACGGCGGAGAGCAAACGCGCGTTCTGCACCATGCTCCCTGAAGGGCTGCAGAATTAAGTGTCTCTTTCCTCCTCTACAATCACCATTATAAATTCAGCAAACGGGACTTCTTACGTCGCGCGAAAGGCCGTGGGCTGACGGGAGGGAGGGAGGGAGGGGAGGCGACGTTTAGCTGCTGCACCAAATGCCTATTTATATAAAAACGTTGCGAGGCGATAAGGTGGTAAAGACTTCCGACGCTGCTCGACGAGTGTCCCGTTCTGATCTCGTCGAAAACCTCCGAGATTGCCTACCACACAGGCACCGGCAACAGTCGCCAACGCCGCGTGCGTTCGGTGCGAACGCGAGCTCAACGCCGACGGCGTCAACAACAGTACTGCGCGTTGCTGATGCTGCTGCATGTTCAAGTTTTTACAGCTGATAAAACTAGTATCCTTACTCCGTATAGCTCTCTACTAATTTGCCGTCGCAATTGATGCTTCGCCTTTTGGGTAAAACTGCGACATTTTTTAAAAGTCGTTCGGTGATCTTTTTTGAACCCGGGCGGGGTTCGGGCCGGTTTCGGCCGGGCTCGGGCCGAGCTCGGGCCTAAGGTAAAGGGGTGGCTTGCTGGACCGGGCGGGAACGTAGATTATTTTCGGGCCCGGGCCTCGCCCGGGTCTGGCCATAAAGCGTTTCATCAGTCAGTGCAGTGCTCTACTATACATGTCACCGCAGGGAAGGTGTGAGTTATTCTATCTGCTGAGCATGCATAAAAATGAATCCCGCAAGAAAAAAGCTTCCTACAGCGCTATAGAGTTGATTTACTACAATGACGTTCGTGTTCTTTTTTGCGGCACAAACACAACTAACAGAATGGGAAGCTTGGCCTGTCAGTTCTCTGAGTAGTCGTTTCTGTAAGCGGTCAGCTGCGAGAAGAATAAACCTTTCTGCTAAATAAATGACTACCCGAAGAATAAAGTCAGCATAGAATTGACTCACGAAGAGTTTTACACGGCGGTTGAGATAAGGAACGGTAATCACGCCTGAGACGCACCATAAAAGACTCTGTCGAGCTCAGAAGATAGAGTGTACAAATACTTACCATTGTTTTTGTTCAGGCGAGGCCTTTTTATAGCGACGCTGATAGTGCGACTAAATGCTGCAAGACCATCTCACGAAAGCTGACGCTGCTTGGGTAGGCGTGATCTCCAAGTTCCGCAGTGATTGCTCAAGGACTATAATCCCTAAACCTGGCTAAAATTTGGTTGCAGGTTGGAGTGTCGGCGTGGGAACCTGAAGTACAGTCTGATGATGTACACGGAACGATGAAATAACTGTGGCAAATAATCACGTCGAGTTACAGGCAACAAAACTTTGTTAATAGCTTGCCGGAGCCTTTTGAAGATTTGTGGGACGGTATTCAGCAGAGGTTCTCGGTGGATTGGGTTGAAACATGAAGAAATAGCTTACGTGACTTGCAGAAAATGTTGTAACAGCGGAGCTGTTTAAGCCGACCGTCAGTCCGTAACGCAAAAAAAAGTGCTGAGTCCCGGTTCGAGTTTGGTGAAATAAAAATGACTTGCAAAGTTGAATTTGCAAAATAAGGGTTCGGTGTGAAGATGACTCAGCAAAAAATTGATCGTAGTGTCATTGAGTTAGCGGCTCTCCGGCTTTCGCCTTCAAGTCATCTTAGCTGTAGCATAAGGAACCCCTAGTAATTTATGTCATTATTTTCATTTCACTCCCATATAATTGCGACCGCAACGACCGGGAATCTAAACCACGACCTAGCACTCCGCAGCAAGGCACCACTGCTCCACCTCAGCGGGTACGAAATGACCTTAACAGCGTAGCCGTTTTCCTCCGCGCATCGAACCAAAGTGCTAGTGCATCCATGGCTCTGCAACAAAGCGTGGGAAGAGAAGGTGCGCCAATGCATAATTTTTTTTCGACGGCCTTAGCTTACATTTTCGTTCCTTGTGTGAATTTTTGTTCTATTCCTTGTTCGCTAAAGGGTGGCTCGCTTTTTGTGAATGGTGTATTGTTACGAGTAACTAACATCCCCCACTCCCCCCTGTAATGCCTTTTGGCGCTGGGGATGATGATGATGATTTGGTTTTAATGGCGCAAGGGCCAGTTCTGGCCAAAGAGCGCCATACACATGATGCAATGAGTTAACAATGGTTAATGAAGTCTAAAGTGCACTATGGCTGTAGAGGGGCCTAAAATCATTTAATGTGTGAGTGCGTCAAATATATATGTGCTATAAGTGTAAAAAGTGGGGTATGCTATGACCATAAAATATATACGAGGCGAAGCGAATAAAAGATAAAAATGTAAAAGTATGGAAGTAGCACTGTTGCCTTACCCGGGTCCTTGAGCGCAAGAACCTGAAGGCACGTGCTCCTATGACTATTTCCACAGCAGCAGCCTCTGATAAGAGGCCGTGCTACGGATCACTTGGGTGTATAACATTCAGTACACCTGCATCCTTTAAAAAAGCTAAGGTTGATTTAACCTCAAAGAGCGGTTCATTGCCTAGGAACATTGCTGGGTGTAATGGAACTTCTTCACGGCGTAGCAAATAAAAGTGTTTTTTCCTCTGCGTCTCTAGTTCACGACATTCTATTAACACGTGAAGGACCGTTAACGTAGCGCCACATTTACCACAGACAGGTGGCTCATCACCAATCAACAAGTATGAGTGTGTACCGAAAGTGTGGCCGATTCTGAGACGACAAAAAATAACCTCAGTTTGTCGTATTTTTGTTATAGGCTGCCAATTTCCTAGTTTGGGCTTAATTATGTGGAGTTTATTGAGTGTTTCGCTGTCCCACATGCTTTGCCAATATCTCCTCAGTTCCTTCCGGAGGTAAGGTTTGAGATCTGTGGCGGGAATAGCTAAGGAAGAGGTGCCGCCTTTCGTTGTTATAGACGTGGCAATATTGTCGGCAAGAACATTACCCTCGATGCCTCTATGCCCAGGCACCCAGCATATTATGAGTTGTTGTTCGGATGCATAAACAGAGCAGATCAGTGAATAGAGGTTGGCAATTATAGTGTTATTGCGTTTCTGCGGCAACATCAAAGCTTTAACGACGCTTAAAGAGTCGGTAAATATTATTGCCTTTTGTAGTTTCATTCTCTCGATGTGTTTCACCGCGGATAGTACTGCATAAGCTTCTGCAGTAAAGATGCTTGTTTGGGAGTGGAGTACATCGGATTCCGAGAAGGACGGACCGACTGCTGCATAAGACACGCCAGCATGCGACTTTGACGCGTCCGTATAAAATTCAGGGCAGGAATACTTCGACTTTAATTCTAAAAAGTGCATTTGAATGTGTGCATGTGGCGCGTGTTTTGTGACTTCGATAAACGATGTGTCACATTCTACCATCTGCCACTGCCACGGCGGTGGCAGTTTCCCTGGAGTCATTAGGTTATGTTCGAGTAATGAAACACCCATTTCTTCACCGATGTTTCTCACACGTAGTGAGAAGGGCGGCTTCGCTCTAGGTCGATTATGAAATAGTGTGGCACATGTGGTATCGTTTATGGTAGAATAGGTAGGATGTGAACGGTTTGAGTTTGTTTTCAGGAAATATGTAAAACTGGCATAAGACCTCTGAAGGTGTAGCGACCACATGTTTGCTTCTACATATAGGCTTTCTACGGGGCTTGTCCTGAAGGCCCCGGTCACGAGTCGGATTCCCAAATGGTGAACGGGATCTAACAACTTTAAAGCACTGGGTGCAGCAGACTGATACACTATCGCACCATAGTCAAGTCGTGAGGCGACAAGGCATCTATACAAGTTCAAAATACATTTCCTGTCACTGCCCCATGTTGTACGCGATAGAAGCTTCAACAAGTTCATAGTTTTCAGGCATTTCGCCCTCAAGTATTTGATATGCGGCATGAATGTCAGTTTTGAGTCCAACACAATTCCCAGGAACTTGTGCTCAGTGGTTACAGGTAATATACTACCAAAGAGCTGAATAGCCGGATATGGTACTATTCCTCTCTTATTTGTGAAAAGGACACATCTACTTTTCTGTGGGCTCAACTTAAAGCCGTTTTCGTCAGCCCATATAGCTACTTTATTTAAGCCATGCTGGACATGTCGTTCGCAGATAGCAAGGTTGCACGATTTAAAACCAAGCTGGACATCATCTACATATACAGAGTAGAACATCGTTCGTGGGATAGCCGTCCGTAGAGAGTTCATTTTAACAATAAACAATGTGCAGCTAAGCACACCGCCTTGCGGGACACCAGTTTCTTGGGTGAAAGACCTCGACAAGGCCCGGCCCACCCTTACACGAAAGGTCCGGTTAGAAAGGTAGCTTTCGATAGCACTCAACATATTGCCGCGGACACCCATAGTGGATAGGTCTCGGATAATACCGAAGCGCCATGTGGTGTCATACGCTTTCTCTAAGTCAAGAAATACAGAGAGAAAAAACTGTTTGTGTATGAAGGCATCCCTTATAATCCCCTCAATACGGACAAGGTGGTCTGTAGTGGACCTACCTTCTCGGAAGCCACACTGGTACGGATCTAGTATTCCGTTGCTTTCTAGGAGATAGACAAGGCGCCGGTTAATCATCTTTTCAAAGAGTTTACACAGACAGCTTGTCAAAGCAATGGGTCTGTAACTACTTGGTAAGGACGGGTCCTTGCCTTGTTTAAGTATGGGTATTATTATGGCTTCTTTCCAAGAAGATGGAATGTACCCAGCAGCCCACATGACATTAAAAAGAGAGAGGAGTGTATTTTGTGTTTCAGGGTGTAGGTGCTTGATCATTTCATACATGATACGGTCAGCACCTGGTGCTGAGCTGTTGCAACAAGCGAGAGCAGTTTTAAATTCAGCTAGACTAAACGGGCGGTTGTAATCTTCATTTCGAGCACATTTCCGATTAAGGGGCTGTCGCTCTGCGCGTTCTTTGAACCTCATGAATGTTTGTGTGTAATGAGAGGCACTGGAGACATATTGAAAGTGTTCACCCAGGCAATCTGCCTGATCTTCCAGGCTATCTCCTTGGGTACTTACTAAGGGTAGAGGGTTCGACTCCCGGCCTTTCAATTTATTCACCCTATGCCATACTTTCGCCTCATCTGTGTAAGAATTTATGCCAGAGAGGTACCTCTCCCAACTCTCTCTTTTTGCACGTCGACGGGTTCTTCTGCCTTGTGACTTAACCTGCTTGAAATTAATGAGGTTTTCGGTGGTTGGAGAATCGCGAAGCAATCTCCAAGCTTTGTTTTGATTTTTGCGTGCTTTCCTACATTCATCGTTCCACCATGGGATGCGACGCTTCTTAGTAAGTCCGTTAGTTTGCGTAATAGATCTCGTAGCAGCGTCAATAATAAAACATGTTAGATAGGCCACAGCGTCGTCTACATTAAAATCAGCAATGTCATCGCCACCTAAACATGTAAGCTCTCGGAACAGTTGCCAGTTGGCCGAGTCCACGTTCCATCGAGGAAAACTTGGCAAGCATCCATCTTGTTTCGTTAAGTTTAACATAATAGGGAAATGGTCGCTCCCTAAGGGGTTCTTGAGAACAGACCACTCCAGGTATGGAATTAGTGTACTCGATACTATACTTAAGTCAATGGATGAGTATGTGTTATGTGTAACGCTGAAATACGTTGGCTCTTTTTGGTTAAGTATAATTGCGCCTGAAGAGAACAGAAAGTTTTCAATTAGCCGCCCTCTCGCATCGCAACGAGAGTCTCCCCACAAAGTGTTATGTGCATTTAAATCTCCGACAACTATGTATGGCGGCAGAAGTTCATTTATGTAATTTTGAAACTGTGTCTTGGAAAGTTGATACCAAGGGGGGATATAAATTGAACTAATCGTGACTAGTTTACCGAACAGTACTGCTCGGACAGCAACTGCTTCAAGGGAAGTTTGGAGGTTTAATTGCTGACAGGCAACACCTTTATCGACAATTATAGCGACACCGCCCGACGAGGCGGTAGCGTCGTCACGGTCCTTGCGAAAAACGGCGTATTGCCTTAGAAAGTTTGTGTTTGTTGATTTTAGATGCGTCTCCTGGACACACAGCACCCTTGGACTATATTTATGAAGGAGCTCTTTAACGTCATCGAGGTTATGGAGAAGTCCCCTAACGTTCCATTGCAATATTTGCGTGTCCATATTGAAAAAGAGGTTTGTGCTGTGTGTGAAGGGACTGCAAAATTAGCTTACAGAACCCTTGTCGGGCCCTGTGATGCGGGCTTTTTCTTTTTTGGAGCGATCGCGCGATTCTCGCCGCTCCTGAGGCGCTTGCGGCGCCGTCTGGCTGGTTGTGGTGTCCATCGCCTCTTGCGAGGCGCTGGGCACGCGCTCTTGCGAGCGGTTGGTGTGACGGGAAGGCCTCGTATCGAGGGACGAGGCCCTGGAGGCCACCAGCCCGGAGGTCGATGGCCCCTTCTTGTGAGTTGGCGGAGCAGCGCTAGCTGCAGCCGCTGAGGGGGCAGATGGCGTCACTGCCGGCTCACTGTGTGTGGGCCGGACAGCCGCCGGAAGCCGTTGCGACGCTGCCCCCTGACGCGCCACTTCGGCAAAGCTGCGCTTCGGCAGGTATGACACCCGCCTGCGTGCCTCCTTGAACGAGATATTTTCTTTAACTTTGATAGTCACAATTTCTTTTTCTTTTTTCCAGGATGGGCACGACCGCGAGTATGCGGCGTGCTCCCCATCACAGTTAACACAATGTAGAGAGCTTTCACAAGACTCGGATGAGTGTTCATGAGCACTGCATTTCGCACAAGTTTGGCGGCCTCGGCAGTTCTGTGAACTGTGGCCGAACCGCTGGCATTTGAAGCATCGGAGAGGATTTGGCACGTATGGCCTAACGCGAAGCTTGATGTATCCAGCCTCGATGGATTCGGGCAGAACACTTGAGTTAAATGTAAGTATCAGGTGCTTGGTCTGGATTTCCTTGCCGTCGCGCCTCATCTTGATCCGTTTAACATTGATTACATTCTGCTCACTGAAGCCCTCTAGGAGTTCAGCTTCAGTCAGCTCCAACAAATCGTCGTCTGATACAACGCCTCGGGTGGTGTTCATGGTGCGGTGCGGGGTTACAGTTACTTGGATGTCCCCAAAGGACACTAGATTAGGCAGCTTTTCATATTGTTTCTGATCATGGAGTTCCAAGAGGAGATCACCACTGGCCATCCTCGATGCCTTATAACCTGGCCCAAGAGCCTCAGTTAGGGATTTAGAGACTAGAAAAGGAGAGATTGTCCGTACTTGTTTTCCTGCTTTTTCGGAGTGAATTACATGGAATCGTGGGAAGTTTTGTTTTTGTTGTCCAAAGAACTGGAACACGTCTTCGGTGCGCCCTCGTTTCAGACGGCGATCGGGGAGTGATGGGAAGGAACTAGCCATAAGGATATATAGATTTTTCGGCAGCAACGCCAGCCACCCACCATGGAGCCCAACAAGGGGACGCTACAGGGCCTGTAAACACAGGTCCTGCAGACGCCAGCCGTACGTCACCACTATAACCGAATATGAAATAACCTAGGTTGGCTACTCACACAGGGTTAACCCTCGCTGCCAAGAAAATAGGAAGTAATATAGAAGAGAGTAGAAGACAGGAAAGATGAAAAGTCGAAAGAGAAAGACGAAGATTGTAGAGAGAGACAGGAAGAGGCAACTACCGATTTCCCCCGGGTGGGTCAGTCCGGGGGTGCCGTCTACGTGAAGCCGAGGCCAAAGGGGTGTGTTGCCTCCGCCGAGGGGCCGTAAAGGTCCAAACACCCGGCATTGGCTCAACCCCCAGGATCCCCTTTTCCCCGGACACGGCTAAGCCGCGCACGGCTACACGCGGGAGGGTCCAAGCCTCATGTGCTCGGGTACGTGGTGGCGCAGCTCACCAAACGCCTGCTGACGCAGACGCCCCTGCGGGGATTTGGCGCTGGGGATACAGCATTAAACAATTATTAAATACCTTTTATCTACCCACAATTTCCAATCTACTACACCGGAGTGTCCTCGTAGAAGGAACGTAAGCATAAGTCAAAGCAGAAAGATAAAGGCGTGACAAAGTAAAGTTGTAGTTGAATTGATCACCTTCAAACTTGTATGTGAATTTCATTTTTGTTTGAATAATCTGTATGCCAGGCGGTATCAATCAAGTCCACTATGAGATTGTGGCCAGGTATGCTTATCTTCGTGTTTTCCTTCGAGAGAAAATACAATATTGTATTTTCTCTCGAAGAAAATACTCTAGTTATAGCAGTTATCTAGTCTCTAGTTATAGCATTGCGTAATGCGTGATATGTTACCGTGATACGTTAGTCCATGTGCGCATGCACTACCTCTCCTATTTGGCTAGGTTGGCGCAAAGGTGGGCAAACCACCTCAAAGTACATGACATCACTGCAACCTTACCTTACAAATCCAGTTCCGTAAACGTAATCCATTCGAGCATTTGAAGCGGCCAAATTTTATATATAAGTTTTGAAGGTTAAGTGAAACTGCTCCGTTGATAACAAGGGTTTTGAAAAAGTTTTACTCTTTAACTAGTGCATTGTTGAGGTTGAGGTCACGTCATCAAAATCAACATCCTTTTTTGAGCTCATAGTCTGGTATGCAAAGTATACTATGTAACCCATGCAGAAACCTACGTAAACATGCCTCCGATAGAGGTGGCTCAGTCCCGGTACAACAAATTGAGACGTAGCATATTAATTTGCACATAGGTTTGTTCATTAGCAGGTTCCAGCTTCGAAACATTTTATGTTTAGGTGTCTTATGGCTGAGGAAAACTATTGGTCTCGTGTGCGATCGATGGTGGCGAATAAAACGGCGTTCATTTGACACAAGCTGGGTGAATTTGAATGGGATAACTGTATATTCCTTCGTTTGATCTCGCCCTAGAAAGCAAGGAAAAGCGTCAAATGTTTTCTCCCGCTCTAACCGTGTGTTCATGTGTAACTGCACCTTCCAAATACTGTCTGTTTTTTTCTCAACTATTAACTTTACAAATGGCATTATTTTGAGAGAAACGAAATAATTTTTGTCTTCCTTCCAAAAAGCCAGTGCCGTCACGGTCCGGTACACTATATCTTGGCTGAGTCGCAAAACATTACGCCAAGTAAACTAGGGTCAATGCCAGCTGTGGAACCAAAACACGACCTTAAAAGGAAGTTTCAGTTTATGGCCAACTTCGAGTTTCCTACTCAAATGCTGCATAATGCGGAAATGCTTTCACAAGAACAGATTGGAATGCTTTCACACAATGAACAGATTGGAATGAAATTTGTTGCATTTGAGAGAGAAAAATGAATGCTAGTTGTAAGAAGCAAATTTATTATTTATACTTTCGAAATTTGCAAAAAAAATTACAAAAATACGTAGGTCCCAGAAAATTGAAGCACGAAGCTTACAAATCCACAACTGCGCACAAAAAAGTAAAAAAAGTAGACCTCGTATTTATGTAAACGTAATCCATTAGAGCTTATAGCGGCGAAATTTTATATATAAGTTTTGCCGGCTCAGTGAAATTCTTACGTTCATTACAAGGGTTTCGAAAAAGCTTTATTCCTTAACTAGTGCTATTTTTCAGAGCTTTGTATAACAGCTAGCCTTTCCCACTGTAGATGAGTTATTAGGCACAGTTTAGAAAATTGTGATACGGTATTTGATTGTGGAGTTATGCTGCTGTAAATCTGATAGGGGGGCTGACTTTAAAAAAAATTCAGCCCTCCCTGACTTTTCTAAAATTACGCAATATCATGAATTAAATTTGGTGATGGCCTAAATAAATATGCGCATCCTAGAGTCACAAGATTTTGACCTTCTCCATTCAAGTACAACAAAATTCATCCATATCAGTGCAGTGGTTACTAAAACAAATGATTTCTATGTTTGCACATATTTATATAGAAATGAGCTCCTGAGTTAGCATTTGCTCTTAAAGCTCAGTAAATAAAAAAAAACCCGGCAGATCCCACGTCCTGTGGGAATCGATGTTATGCGAAGCTGTGTGCGGGGAGCCTACTAAGCTAACGAAACGACCATGAGAGCACCAAGACGTAGGCGGCTCTTTCATGACCTAGATGACACGGATTTCAAGACATTCAAGTCATGAGTCCTCAGGAGTCCCTTTATCTACACCTAAGAGACTTTAAGGCGAAAGCCATAGTCATGCTCATCACTATGACTTCGACCATCAACCTTTAAGCCTATTCCTTCACTTAGTACCACATCCGAACCTATTCCATTGGTTTTTGAGTGTTCATCTTTTTTCGCTGAGTCATTCTCGTTTTTTCTGAGTCATGGTCATGACTATGACTTCTACCGCAATTCTTTAGTGTATCCTTCACTTAGTGCCAACATCCTAACCCATTTCAGTGGTAGTCATTGCCATTTCTGCAGAGTCATGTTCATGATTATGACTTCTGCCATCATCCTTTAGTGTTTCCTTCACTTAGTACCCACGTCCGAACCCATTCCAGTGGTTTTTGAGTGTTAATCTTTTCTTTGCTGAGTCATTGTCATTTTTGCTGAGTCATGCTCATGACTATGACTTCTACCACCATCCTTTAGTGTTTCCTTCACTTAGTACCCACGTGCCAAACCATTTAGGTGTTTTTGAGTGGAAATATTTTTTCGCTGAGTCATTGTCATTTTTCCTCAGTCATGGTCATGACTATGACTTCTACCATCATCCTTTGGTGTTTCCTTTCGTTAGTATTCACGTCAGAACCCATTTCAGTGGCTTTAGAGTGTTAACGTATTTGCGCTGAGTCATTGTCATTTATGCTGGATCATGCTTATGATTATGATTTCTATCATCATCCTTTAGTGTTTCCGTCACTTTAGTGCCCACGTCCGAATCCATTCCAGAGGTTTTTGAGTGTTAATCTTTTTTCGCTTACTCATTGTCTGTTTTGCTGAGTCATGCTCACGACTATGACTTCTATATCTTGAGTGTTTCCTTTACTTTGTACCCACGTCCGAACTCATTTAAGCGGTTTTTAACGCGAATAAAGGCCCCTTGTCGCAGAACATCCGGCGTCGGAAACCGCCGTCGGCGTGCGATGTCAGGGCGTGGCGGGGAAAATCAACCCCCATTACTCCGACCGCGCAGGTCCTCCACGTGGTTCAAGGTTTGGTGAAGAAAAATTGAATTTTTCTCAGTGAAATCGGTCAGAAAAATGTTAAAGTACGACTTTACCATTCGGCGTCGGATTCACCGTCAGATTGTTTACCAATCAGCGTCGGATTGTAATTTGAATGTACGAGAAAACCTAATTCTGCTACGAAGAAACTCAAACACATACACCTTTTTCGGCATTTCTACCAGACCTAAAGCAGCGCGTTCGGGTACTTTACTTGTGAAAGTGATATCCAGATGTCGCTCGCATCCCAAGCAGGTTAGGGAGCCTACATGCAAGCGCTGTTTTAGGGTACTTGCCCCCACCAGCTAAATTGGCGGGTAAGATTTTCCCCCAAATATCCCATGTGTGAATCAAAATGGCGAAAAGACCAGCTGACAGACCACGTTTCCGGCAACCGTTGGTGACGTGAAACTAATTCAATTTTTAAAATGAACTTTGGCCTCAACATCCAGAGGCCCATAGCGTGTCTGAGAGCAGTACATGGTACGACTACGTTTTAGTTAAACAGGCTTGTAAGCACAGTTTTTATTACAGCACACTTCGAAAAGCACACTTCGTGAAGCAGTTATTCTAGAATAGCAGTTGCAGCGCCTGTTATCATACTGTGACGGGGATAATAGAAGGCCATACTAAAGGGAAAATGTATTTGAACAATATATACGAGGCGAAGCCACAGTCAAGATGGCGGAACGACGAACACAGGAGCGCATCTTCGATCGTCGTGTTCCTCCCCTTGCTGGTGCCTTCTCCAATGTACGGGAATGGCTTGTAACGCAGTTGTCAAGCATGTGCGTTACTGTCATCCTGCTAAGAATTTTGGTGATCCCTTTGCAATGCAAGGATTGAACGTAAATATTGGTTAGCATAGTGGTATTTTTTAAATTGAACGAACGTTGAGAAGACAAAAAGTCAGATGCACTGCATTCTTTCGTCAACGTGAGAATAAAAACTTGATCGAAAAACATGCGCACAGAAACATATTAAGCCAGTCAGGATGCGTTGACTCTCCTGCCATTATTTCTCTGGGTCTTCAGTAACTCGCTTTATCAATAAGCCCTAAATAACTTGTCAATTTTGCTTTAATTGCGAAATAAATATGTCATGGCTAGAAAACTATCTTTAGGAAGAAGTTTTTTGCCGAAGTTGCCGGCTGTTTCTTGTTTTTCTCTTTCTTTTTTTGGCACAGTAGGATCGATTTGTATCGTCGGGCAAGTCGTGATTGCTAACTATGCGCTTACCCAAGACAGAAGAAAAGGAACAACTCAGTATCAAAAGACAGATATTCATTGTATTCCTTGTTCTGAGACTGACCAGACTAACGTGCAGGGGCCGAGCAACATCGTCCATCGTTACGTTTCGGTCTTATAGATATGTACAGCTGCAGCGGAAAAAGATTAGCACAAGTGACCGATGACCGGAGCAGGGACATTGCGGTACGCGGCGCTCTTGTTCCCGTGCACATTGGTATATGAAGTGCCAGATGAACCATGGTTCAAACGGGCAGTGCCTGGCACTCTCGTTTTTGGCGTGCTAGGGGACAACAACGTCGCGAACTGCAACTTGTCTGTTCGGGTGACCGGTCAGTTCTGCTAACCTTTTCCGCTGCAGCTATGTACGTACATATATATACATACCATGCCAGTTTTGTTATGTATGTACGTATATATGAGTGTGCGTTTGTGTGTGTTATCAATTCTCAGGTACGCCATTACCAAGACTACCAGGTTGTTCGGGCACACATTATTCAAATAGGTTGATTGATTACTATGATGACTATATTTTCGTAGCTTTCCCAGAATGTTATTATTTATACCTACTTTGTTATGAAGTTACTTTCCATGTTTGTGAACGTAAACTGTCTTTGTTCATAATGGTCGTGTTATAATGACGGTGTATTTTTCTCGTATCATTACAACTCTCAATCGTAGCTAACAGTCTTCTTGAGTTTTCTTTAGTAATTTTCGTCACTCTTTATGTGCGCCAGCATTTATACATTAGAAAGAATATTGGGCGCATTAAACATGCGTATTAAATGCATTTGATCACTCTATCGTGAATTTAATGAAAGCAGGGACAAGAAAGACAATAAATAGAAAGAAAAAAATAAAGCACCGAGCCCCGGTCATTGACATCGTTCCATTTATTGCCGACAACACTGCATTGCCACCATGACCGCTAAGTTGTATAAATCTCACTGCGCGCCAGCTACAGGACAGCTGTTCCTTTCAGCGCATCGGAAACTTGAAAGCCTTTGCTTTGCTTAATGAGAAGCATTGCACAAACGACACCGTTTTTAGAAACTGTATCCCATAAATCGGGACTCCGGTCGACAGCACGCTCCGCACCGACCAAAAGATAGAAAACACGAACGTCGGATCCTCGACAATCGAGTCCGTGCTTTTATGCCGCAGTTGCTTCGCGGTTGTGCGTGCTGCCACAGATTGTTTGCTCTACGCCAAGACCCACGCGACGATCAAACACGGTTCCCTGGGCTATAGAAATAAAGTAATACTTAAGTGCGTAAGTGCTCGGTTGACTGAGCCCTGAGTTATCTGTCATGCTTTAGACGTCTTTCAACAAAGGGGACATTTGGTGGTGTTATTTGTGGTAATGCCCCGTAACGCCGCTGCTTATTGCTTAGTTCTCAGCGAAATGAACGTATCGTTCGCAAAGTTTTCGTTTGGCTGCGTTGCCAGTATTGTTAAATGAAAACATTCAGGCAAAACTAATCTTCGATACAAATTGCATTTTACAGCTAACCTTTCTGTGTGAATCCTCCGAGATTTCCCTCACCGTGTCTGCTGGCTGGATGATGTTGTCTGGCCGAATATATTTCTGTATACGTATAAAAAAGGGTATATGAAGATGGCCACGAAGTGGCTATTATAAACCTTCTATGTTGACATTATATGTCCACCACTGCTCTGCATTACAAAAAATAACCGCCTGTAAAGAACTTGTACCTATATTGTCAGCGAGCAGGCATCTCTAAAGAACATAGTTCTGATAATGGAATGGCGAGATATATTTAAGGGATTCTTTGACTTGCTTTCTTTTCCTTTGATTTAGACTGAAAGCATGTGCCAGTCGGTTCTTGTCTATTCATGTATCCCACAACGTTCGATTTCCACGAAAGAAATGAAGATATAATGTTGGCTGCTAGACATATCTCTAAAGCAAAATGATATGTTAATAGAATAATTATTTGCATTTGAAGGATTCCTTGCTTTAGATTGCTTTCTTTGATTTAGCCATTCGAAATGTACCACTCGTGCTGTGCAAGTTCTTGACCAATGTTTCAGATTGGTTTTGGGCCACTGTCTTGCTTGAAAAGTATTGCTTGATATTGCTCGATACTGTGTTGTTGATACGTGTCGTACGTTTCTGCGCATACACCTGCCTTCGTCAAATCATACGCATTGCTCGTTAGCTGTATAACACTTAATTATTCGCTTTACTTCAGCTTCGCTTCGCATAGATTCTGTAGCGCCCACCGACGGCGCAGCGCGGGGCGCTTTGGTCGGCGCTCTCGGCCGGTGCCTTGGCGCCGGCTGTCAAGACAGTGATTCGAACGTTTCAACTGAATCTGCATGAACTTTTTTTTTCGACAAAACTAAATTTGAAAGAACTTTTAAGCACCATTTTTTTTTATCGAAGAGCGCTGCAAGCGAGATTAGGCCTACGTTTTTAGACTGCCCGATCACAAGTTAGGCCCACGTTTTAGACTGCCCGTCTGCATTTTAAGAATACGCCAGCTTCGCGATTGGTTCACAAAAGCGCTTAGATGGGTAGCCGAAATGAAAACAAGTCGGGCAGATACAGTCGGCCATGATTGTTTACGGGTAACTGGTTGCAGTATTTGCCCATTTCTACTGCGTAGAGGAATGACGTGCTCCGGATTGTTTACATTGCTATGTTGGTCAGAAAAACTATGTGCCTAGCATTTGCAAGAATTCAGCTGATTCGCAAATGACGTGTCCCTTAAACCTTTATAGCCGTCTTTAAATACCCATACAAGTTGCAATAGTACTCCCCTTTAACGGAAAGCCAGAAAAGTTAACAAAAATATGGCAATACTCGGGAAATAAAATTACCTTTCACTAAAATTATCATACGCGATGAAATTGACAGGATATATTTATACATATATATTGTGACTTCACAGTAAGGGTGGACCTGTATTGAGCCCGAGAGACACGGCGAATGAGGGCGGCATCAACAACCGGCATGCACAGCCTTCGGCACAGTCCACGCTGATGATGCGCCCGCACGTGCGATGAAGATGAAGGGCACATGCATGATGATGATAATATACAGCTGATGAAGCGCACAGCAAATCCCCACACTATGTAATTTCCCTCGCGCGTGAGCGGCCATCCTGGCCGCTTCCTAAAGGTACGAGTAGCGCCGCGTGAAGGGCTTCTTACGAGAAACGTGGACCACTTCGGCAGAGTGGCAACGGTGGTCGGTTGAGGAAAAAAACAGGGGTCGCACGATAATAAACGGGAGAAGTCATTTCCAGGACCTTGTAGGGGCCAGTAAACTGAATCTTAAACTTCTCGCACAACCTAAGAGCGTGAACTGGTGTCCAGAGCAGCACTTCATCGCCAGGCTGTTAGAATTCAACCCGATGAGATGCGTCATAATGATCCTTGGGGTCCCATTGTCTGGCTGCGGTGTCTGGCTTCACTGGCGACAATGGACGAGGCGGGCAACATATTCTTCGCAGGAAGATGGAGATGGAATGACAGGAGCAGAGACGAAAGAAACATTGAGAAAGTAATTGGGTGAACGGCCATAAACAAGGTAGAATGGTTAGTAACCAGTTGTGCGTTGAACGGTGGTGTTATACGCGAAGGTGACGAATGGCAAATTGTATCCCAATTTGTGATCTGGTTCAATATAGGCGGCTATCATGCCAGAGAGCGCACGATGAAACCGCTCACTCAGGCCGTTGGTCTCATGATGATAACTTGATGTAGTCTTGTGAGAGAGAGAGAGAGAAGTCATAAGGGAAAGGCAGGGAGGTTAACCAGGATGAGCCCGGTAGGCTACCCTGCACTGGGGAAGGGGGAGAAGGGATTGAATAGATGTAGTCTTGTGAGTGGTGCCAGAGGCTCTGAGCACTTCGCCTACCAGTTGGAAAGGAATGTCTTTCCGCGGTCGCTCAGAAGGACACGAGGGGCGCCGTGACACAGCATTATGGATTGAAGAATGAAGGTAGCAACTTCGGAAGCCGATGTTGAACTTACACAAGCTGTTTCGGCATAGTGCGTCAGGTGGTCGACGGCTGTCACTATCCATCAACTACCGGCGGGAGTCATGAAAAGTGGCCCATAGAGATCAATGCCAACTACGTCGAATGGTTCCGCAGAACATGAGACTGGCAGTAGTTGCCCGGCAGGAGCTGATGTTGGCCGTTTTCGACGGAAGCGACGTATCTTACCAAACTGGTAGACAGGCCAGGCCAGTAGAAACAACTTGCGATGCGGTCGTAAGTTTTCTGAATGCCAAGGTGGCCAGCAGTCAAATCGTCATGAAAGGCCTGAAGGAAACGCGCACGAAGGCAACGATAGAGCACATGCAAGCAGCGTTGTCCATCAGGATGGTTGATATGGCGGTACAGCACGAAATTTTCCAGCATGAATTGTGTCAGCTGTCGACGAAGCCGGGCGTTAGGCGGGCGCGAAGCTCCATGAAGATGGTCTATAATACGTCGACAGTACGAGTCGGCGATTTGTTGTGACGCAAATGATTCAGGGTCGTGCGAAGTGAAATGATCAAGAGCATCGAATGATAAAACCGCCGTAGAAGAGACGTTAATGCATGAGTGCGTCAATGGAGGTGGTGGCGGAACTATTCATAAGTGCGGCTGTAGGAAGTCGGCACCGAGAAAGAGCGTCTGCGTCTTGGTGCTTCTTGCCAGATTTGTAGATGATTTCAAAGTCATATTTTCTGCAGACGAAGAATCCAGCGACCAAGACGTCCTGACAAGTTCTTGAGTGTGGAAAGCCAGCATAAGGCATGATGGTCCATAACGATGGTAAAATGGCGGCCGTAGAGATAAGGGCGAAACTTCAGGACGGACCAAACGACAGCTAGGCACTCCTGCTCGGTGATAGTATAGTTCGTCTCGGCAGGTGTGAGCACTCGGCTGGCATATGCAACGATTCTCTCACGCGAAGAGTTGTCTCGCTGGAGGAGCACAGCACCGATGCCATGGCCGCTTGCAACCGTGTGCAAGAGTGTGGGTGCAGTCTCATCAAAATCACACAGGACAGGTTCAGATGTGAGGGCGAATTTTAGCTGGGCAAAGGCAGATTCACATTCAGGTGACCACACGAAGGGAGCACTGGAACGAAGTAAGTGGTGTAAAGGTGCAGCTATAGAGGTGAAGTCGCGAATAAACCGGATAAAATAAGAAGCGATGCCAAGGAAACTGCGCAGTTCCTTGGTCATGTCTGGACGAGGAAAGTGAAGCACCGCCGAAATCTTGCCAGGATCAGGTCGAATACCCTCCTTACTCACAGTATGACCTAAGATCTTGACCATTGCAAAATGGCACTTTTTAGTGTGGAGCTGAAGACCAGCGTTGGCTATGCACGTGCGAACCCCGTCCAGACATTACATATGCTGGGAAAATGTAGCGATATATATATATATATATATATATATATATATATATATATATATGGCAAGCACAACTTCGCTGTTCGGCTTATTCTCCCAACAGTGTCGGTGGGTGGACCTACCTTTTTCAACGGGTACAGGGTTAGAAGGCCTTTGTTTACCGACCTAACTGTTGGGTAAATCAACCTAAGATAGCCGCGACGTTGTGCTTCTGATATTTGTAAATACGCTTGACACATTGAAAAATGCAGTTACTTGTATGTCACTTATATATCACTTATTTATACTGATGTTTACTTATATAAACACTTAACCGCATATTTCGAAGAACATATTTTAGTAGATGTTCAGCACGGTTTTAAAAGAGATTTGTCGACAGTCACTCAGCGAACACAGGGGGTACACGGTCTTGCTTTAAGTATTATTAATCAAACCGACCTACTTTTACAAGAATTCAGTAAAGCGTTTGATTGTGTGTGCCATAGAAAACTAACTGCCAAAATTGCACTTGTGATTGGAAATGGACGCATTACTGCATGGATAAAAATTTCTTATCTCAGCGATCACAATTTGTCGTCATCGAAAACATCCCATCTGCTCCGGTGCCTGTTACATCAGGGGTGCCCAGGGCTCAGTAATAGGTCCGCTGTTATTTTTTATTTTTATCGATCACATTACAAATAACATTTGCAGACGACTGCACAATATACGGAGAAATACGTGATCACGATGATGAAGTTCAATAACACAACATCAAAAATAACCGAACGGTGTGATAACTGGCAAACGACCATTAATACAAACAAAACGGTTTGTATGACAGTAACGAGAAAAAAGCCCGCATCGCTTTTCCCCTACACACGTAACGGCAGCTTTGTAACTAGAGTTCAACAGCATAAGTACTTTGGTTTAACAATAACGTCCGACCTTACCTGGACATCGCATATTAACAACGTTACTTCTTGTGCATTACGAAAACTCTTTTTTTTTCTCAAAAGGTGCCTGCGGCTGGCACCAACTAAAGTGAAACTTTTAACTTACACTACATTTGTGAGACCTGTCCTTGAGTATGCTAATGTCGTATGGTTCCCGTACAGTAAAACTAATATATCTAAGCTGGAACGCATCCAGAGAAAGGCAACTAGATTTGTCCACAGAAAATACCGACGCAGTCATTCACCTACTCTCTGCTAACACAGTCAGGACTTGCAACTTTGGGTGTTCCAGCAAAACGAGCTCGTCTAAAATTTCTGCATCAACGGACTAAAAATGGATGCTTCTGCATAGATTACGTTTCCTAAATCCCGCATACTTCGTCATAATAATCTGTATATACTAAATGAGTTCCTGTGTAATAAAGATACTTTTCAGTTTTCCCTTTTCCCCCATGTTGTTCGCGAGTGGAATAAACTTGATAACTAACGCAGTATCACAGTCTGATTTTGTTAAGGCACTGGGAGATGAAATAAGGAGATACGAAAAATAGTTCTTGGGCGCTATAACGTAAAATGATCCCAAACTGTTTTGCTTCCGATTCTGCAATCAGTCCACCACGATTGGTCAAAACATTTTCAAGCCACTCCCAACTTCGCCTGTCTGTCACGCGACGTCACAAAAACCGCGATAGCTCCCCATGTGATATAACGTGTACACACTGATTATGCATAATTAAACAGCGCAGAAGAAAAATAATTGTTCCTTATTGGACGCCTTTTCACCATTAGACCTCTGCTATTGGTCCAATGTTTTCGGGCTACGCCCACTTCGCCTGTCTGCCACGCGGCCCCACAAAACCACACAAACTGACCGCGTCAGATAGACGTGTACGGAAAAAAATGCATTAATATGCCGAAGAAAACTGAAAATTTTTCTGAATAGCCAGAAACTGCCCCGTTCCGAAAGGAATAGAAGATGGCTGCCCGCCGATCACTCAGGCCCTCGGTACTCGCACCTGCCGGTGAGCATGTATTCATTTACGCATCATAAACCATTTTGCGTGGCAGTAAAACGTTATCGAGCCTTATCGGCACCTATACGACATCGCTCCGCCAACTCTTCCTTGCTGAGGATCCGTTTTAGCGGCATTCTTATCTAACCGTTGCACGCCGCCGCGATTTTCCACCAGCCACCGCAAGCTAAGTAAGGCAAAGCGGACCAATCGCCGAACCCGGCACCACCCTATTCATGCGGTTATCTATTTTCACTGTGCTGGCCCGGCGCCATCGAAACCCTCTCCACTAGAGCGTGCTCCTCGTCTCTTGTCATCCAATTAAATAATAAAAACAGCTGAGTGTAGGTAATGTTATTGGTTTTGAAGGCGAACAAAGATGACGAGGAGAGTGTTTGATTGGGTTGTTCAGACAACGCTGCGGGTCACCGCCCAATGGTTGCGTCGGTGGTTACGTAAACTTGACGTCAGGAATTTGGAATCAAAACAGTTTGGAATCATTTTACGTTATAGCGCCCCTGAAGTGTACGATTTGTGTGATTCGCACTTTTTATTAATAGTATTATTGTTGTAAAATTGCGCTTTGAGCCTGTTTGATGTATTTCCATTTACATGGTTGGATGTTTTTACCGTTCGTTATATAAAACATGCATTGTATGTGTAAGCATATGCCCACGTGCTATGGTCTCGATATGAGACTGGCAGTATTGTGAATAAATTAATCAATATAATATATTTGTTGCCTTTTTATGATATGACTAAAAAATCGGGTCCCTTGGTTTCCTGTATTCTCGTTCATATATATATATATATATATATATATATATATATAGTGAAGTAAAGAGTAACCGGAGTCGGCAGCGTTTGCTCCAAATACGCGCAGCAAGGACGCTTTGTGATGGGGAAGGCTGATGGCTGGAAGGTGAGCCTCCTCATTGTTTGTAAACAATTTCTAAACAAAATTGGTCTCACTGTCCCTCCAATAATACCAGGTGGCTTGAGGCTTCGTATTGCATATTAGGCCTGACCCCGGCCGAAACGTCAGTAAAGTCTTGTTATGTTTTCCTACGTGCTTCTATTTTTTGAACTATATATATATATATATATATATATATATATATATATATATACAAGAGATATACATGTGATATATCTGTTGCAACGTGCTCAGCTTCATATTTTCGGGTCACTGCCTTCCCGCGCTGCTTATTTTAGCATGCAGCATGCAGTTCGAACAAGCTCAATCAACTGTTGCACCTTGTAGTCGCCAACGTTTGTGTTACAAGAATTCTATAACGGCACTGCAGCATAAGCGATACGCGACCGATTCTGAGTGCTCACCGACCGTGCGGCCGAGTAACCGCTAAAGCAATCGGCATTCTCGGGCCGTCTACATGCACCCGACAAAGGCGGGTCGAGCCGGCCTCTAGGACTATACATTCCGCCTCCGGGGATCCCGCAAACGCTTTGCGGTAGGGTGGCGGAGGGCCCCGTGAGTCGGCCACGCTTATCCCGCCCGCGGGTTAGCGGCCTACCCGAGCCGAACCGCCTGTAAACGTGGGCGGAATGGGGGCTGGCAATTCGCAGCCAGCATCGAGGAACCAGAAATTAGGAAAGGAGCAGAGAGAAACAACCTGCAGTCAACGAATATAGTGCTGTTTTCGAGCGCAGAGACAGCACAACCGAGTAAGCAGGACAAGAATAGAAGAAGAGAATAGACAAGTGGAATCGAACGATAAACACCAATCGATAGTCAGCGCTCTGTCCTGTCAACTTGTTTGCCGAGTCTTTGTGCTGAAAAATAACAGTGCCGTAATTACCCGCATGTAGTCCTATCGCTTTTGGTTTTTCGAAGCGTGAGTTGGGAAGCTCCGAGGTCGCCTTAAATTCGACGTTTTCTTGACGGGTCATCGAATTTCGAAAAAATTATGCAGAACTAACGCATATCTACGATTTTTTTAAACGAAGCTCACGTCATGTGCTTAATCAAATACCATAAATTTGTGCATTTTATTCATGCATCTCTGGGTAGAGAAAAAGAAAAGCTTGCCGATGCGCGTGTGAACTCGCGCATGCCTCCTACACATATTGAGAGAAGTGGTGAACGTCTGAAAGACCTACAATTGAAACTTGATTTAACGAAGGGATGATCACGCTCCAATTAATTCGTTAAATCGAGATGTTCGTAAGATCGAGAATGGGATCTTTCGGTCCATCGAAATTTATAATTGTAACGTAGCGACACGCAAAAGCTACCGCGGCATTGGATTTGCCGCTAACCTACGCCTGCGCGTGTGCAAAGTCCGCGTGGGCGGCCTGATTTCTTCTCGCTATGCGACGCAGGCCAGGTAGAAGGCCAAGTGAAGCTATGAGACGCTGCCGATATGCCGTGACAAGAGCGCCTAGCGACTAGGTGTTTTAACTTGACAGTGTTAGAGCGCACTCTCAAAGAAAAACTCGTCAGTGTCAAAATAAGAAAGAAATCACAGTTTTCCTTACTTATCTGTTTCAGGAAAACCTTCGTTAAATCCGGTTTGGCGGCTATTAGTTTCGTCACTTCGGGTTGATGACAACATTGAACCCTATGGGTACCTGCTGGTGAATGGAAATTTCTTCGGAAGATCGGGAACTTCGTAAAATCATGTGCCATCTTATATTAATTAATTAATTAATTAATTAATTGCAATACCCTCAGGGCCCAAGTGGCATTACAGAGGGGGTGGGTACATTCTGTTTGCACAATCGCAATAATATAGACAACAGCATTGCTATATATATATAAAAAATAAGAAAAACCAATAATTAAAAGAGCAGCTTATTCTAACAGGTCAATAACAAGGGCAATGAATGACAATACCGTTAGCAACATTATTGTACCTATAAAATGCAAACATTATTGAATTAACAAATAAATGCGCACGTTATTCTGTGAAGTGGTCAACAACTCCGGCCTTGAATGGCTGTACATCTTCAATGCTGGCGATGGCA
>NC_051163.1:113258917-113394814 GCF_013339745.2 Dermacentor silvarum
ACATAAGTTGATGTATGGGTTCCGTGTCGTAGCTTCTGCGAACTTGCAGCCCAATTGTCACGTACTTGTCATATACGTCATAAAAATGTGCAACACCATCATCGTAGTCTCGTTGCATGTCGACTAACAGCAGCCTTCATTTGCAACGACCACATTTTTTTTCTTTTGAAGTGATAGCTTTCTTTGGCTCTTCCTCCACATTGCGGTTTGTCAGTTTCTGGCGGTCTACGGACAATTTGGGACACAGGGTGTCACTACGTTCTGTTAGACACCGAATGAAAGTGCCCGTGAACGGGCTTAGAACGAACTTATATAGCCAACTCAGCCGACGCTGCGTTGTGCTTCCAGATGGGCTGCAGAAATAAGCGTAATTTCCCCAAGAACCACCATATAATAATCCCAGCTCACTTCATCGTAACCAAAAAATAATAATAAGAACTTCTTTCATGAAATTTGAACAAATTACATGGGCTTACGGGAACGTCTAAAGCACACCGATCTGCTAATGAAATGGGTAATTATAATTAACGAATTATTCGGCTCAATTATTTGTTTTTATTAAGCCACTCAGTATACGCCAGTAGGTTGTGCCCCTTCTAGGCCAATCCTACACAATGGGCTTGTCCCACTACAAATCCCCTATAAAGCTCACTAAGCCAGACAAAGCAAAGCCAGTCTGTTGAACACCAATCAGCCAATACCAATGAACAAAGCTTCGCTTCCCAGTCATTCCAACCTGTGCGTTGGATCTGAATGCAATATCAACAGGGTTGGATCGAAGAGGTCTACGAAGAGAATCAGATGGAAGAAAGAAAAGAAGACAATGACATGGACATTTATTAAAAACTATTGTAAACACAGTAAACATGTACTTATGTAAATATGCAATACGTATTTGTATGTGTGCTTTACTACAAAACATGCTTTGCTGAGGGACGCTCATTAAGACATCGCTTACAAAGATATCAGCGCAACGTTTGTTCTACCAGAATCGTTTGACTTACTGATAAGGCTGCCGTTTTCATCTAGCGACAATAATTCTCCCCTGCGCACCCAAAATCCCTACGACATACCGCTATAAGAGAAAGAAAAAAAGAAGAAAACAAGATCCTTCCCAGGTGCAGGCAAATCCCACCAATACATTATACATCAAAGACAGTAAACGTTTAAAATAAAGTTCTCAGAACCTTCGCAAGCCCAGGGGTCTAGTTTCCCGCTGCCCAGAATCTACTTTGGTCTTTGCAATCGCTTCACAATGTGCGGTGTGATTTCTTCGCTATATACGGAAGTCCCTTCAAACTTCGCTATATCCGAACTCAGTACTTCCACACCCTCCGTTATATCCGATACTCGCTGCTGTAAGTCACACCGGCTCTACTGCTCCACCTCCGCTCGGCAGAATGCGCTCGTGCGTCCTTGCTACCGACCACGTAGACCTCCACAGTGCAAAATAATTTGCACCCTTAGTAACTTTTAAGGGTATAACTTATCTTGCAGTGCATACTTCGTCTCCGGCGGCGATGCTGCCGGAGACAAGAACCGACGTGGAACTCCCTTATGCAGTTCCACTGCAAAACCCGCTTCCACAATACATCGGGACACTTCTGAATCGCCCGCTACAAATATGTGCATACATCAACGCGAATAAGAACGTGAAGGCCTAGTCAGCCACACCTACACCACTCTCGAGATTTGTTTTACCCTTTAGAAAAAAAGACAAAAAAAAAGACGAAGCGAAAGCCGTCAATACCGATCAGGACTCGCTGAAGCAAGCCTCCACTACCCGATCGCTCTCCGGCTCTTCCACTGAAATCGCTTCGTCTCTAGCTCGCACGGCCTTTTTTTCTTTAATTTTTTGTGCTAGCGGCAATGTTCGGGCAAAGGAACGAGCGGCAATTTTTCACGGCCCCGGAAGTGTCGCCTTGTGGGCTTTGTTCTTACGGTCGCCCCTCAAGAAAGGCGGCTGTACGGAATGCTTGGAACACGTGGCGCCTAGTCACCTCCTTTTGCACTTCTTTCGTTATTTCTTTTCTTCTTTCTTACTTTGATTCTTAGTATGGTCTACGAGAGAAAATGAAGCGCGCGGCAGCTTGGCGCACTGTTATGAAGCATGCGCTTCAAGATTAAGAACGTTCGCTACTATCGACTATGCTACTGGGTATTTTGCCCGTCTTCGTCAAATTAATCTTTTTACACTCGGGCCTCAATGTGCGTGGCGTGGAAGGCTGAAGATTATAGCAAAAAAAAGCCCTTTACGCGTGGTACCTACAGCAACAGTTGCCCAAAATATAAGAAATTACGAATTTACCGATACGCGCACTTTCCCGATCTCTTCCTCCTCCCTTATTAATTTTTGTCAGCGTAGCAGATATTTTTGTGCATATACCCCTACCTACAAAAGTTATTGCATCCCTCTCTCCCCAACACACACAAGCACAAAAAGATACTTGCTTACAAAGGAAGTAGAAAGGTGCAGTACATACTTGCTCATGGCAAAACACAACTCACTACAGTAACAAAATGTATAGGATGAGTGCAGGGGCAGCTATGACTATCCACCTTTTCAGGACTTACTATATGCTCCGAAATATGTTGCGGTAATGTGTATGCATAGGACGTTCCAGAAGTCACCAATATCGAAGAAACGAACATCCTCCGCCTCATTGTAGCCGCGTAATTTTTTGCGGTTACTCAACACAGAATTAGGCATACACAGCAAAGTGTAGGCTCATGCGTTCTCTTCATTCTAGGGCGTACTAGCATATTCTCGTTTGTGAATAATAATAACGTCGGCAAATTTGACACTAGTGTCATCGTGTGCTGGCTTCTCCCGCCCGTGATACGTAACACCCTCTCTTCTCCCACCTACCACCCCTCACGCTAGTCCCCTCCCCTCTCACTACTTCCATGATGGATGCAATGGTGGTTTTGCTGAATTCTATTCAAATTTCCCGCCTTCGCCCTGCTCCCGCTCCGTCTGTTGGGACCTTTTATTACTGTGTGCTTAACGCCGGCTACAGAGCCGTGGCTTCAGTAGGCTTGTTTTTAACGCGTAGCGTCTCTTCGACACCATTTCTAACGCATTGACTTTTCATTCACTAACGCAAAAACCAGTCCTCTGTGTATTCTTAAATGAACGCTGCAGATCACGGTTATGTACATATATTTTGCCTCAAATAGGCCTGAGGTTTCCTTTGCGCTGTTTAATGTTGACGTGTCTGACCCCGTGTCACCAATGCTATACGCCCAGCCAAAACAGAATCAACCGCCCAGCCAAAACCAACCAAGCAACTATAGTTGCTTGGTTGGTTTTGGCTGGGCGGTTGATTTTGTTTTGGCTGGGCGTTTGAATCGAGTGACAGACAGACATACCGACAAAGTTTTTCGCGTTTCGGTACCCCAAGAAAAACTAATGTCTTTAAAAAGCATAAGGGAGGCTGCCGATTGCCAAAGAGATTACTTGTTGGTAACGGGGTTCTTCACGGCGCGTTGCCGTCATAATTGGCAGTGAACAGGTCTTTGACACGGTCCCCGTTACGCGTGCTTTGTCATACACGATTGACGCACACGCATGCTATTTTGAGTTTAACGTGTAAAATATATAAAAAAAGGGCTGGAGACAGAGTCAGTCCCGAGGAACACTAAGGCCTGATCGTGCCAAACAAAGAAAAGGGGGGAAAACGCTAGAAAATGTAACGTGGAAATAAGGAGAAAGAAACTGCAAATATAGTAATAATAATAACATGGCGAAGTAAGCATGAAAAGTAAAATGGGAGGGCGCTTAAGCTTCGCTTTTAATAAAAGACTGGAACACGATATCATTCAAAGATCCCTGACTGCTACTCATGGTTCCCGACGACTGCAGCTTATGCAACCGTAATGGTTACTGGTAAACACTGGCGACAAACGCTATTCACGTAGGCGAGATTTCTGGTAGAAACGCGGCCTCTTGCGTGGGACTATCCCGGAGATTGTGCACAACAGCGCCAAAGAAATTACATCATTTTCAGGTTTCCGTATTCGTTTCGCACTTTTAATATTTCAGTCTGAGAATATTTAACACAAAAGGCATGCGCTGTGGATATTTTGTTTCATGACGTTTGTTTGTCGATTGTCATTCTCAAAATTCAGAGGAATAGCTTTGCCAAGAATGCAAGCCAAGTTGTGAGCAACATTAATCATAGAATGGTGTGGCATACCTAAACGTGGTTGGGATGATTTTCTCGGCCGCGGGTGCCAATGCCGACGCCGACACCGGATTTTCTGCGACACTGGACCCTAAAAGCTATCGCGTTAAAACACAAGGCACAGTAATGTGGTTGGGTCTGTGCGCTCCCCGAGCGGAGTAGTGGGCATTCTTTCAACATCACCCGCGTATTCGCTTTTTATATGCGGGGATTTAGTGATAATGTAGCTACTCTAACTTATGGACGAGAGGTTTCCAATGTGTTCATTTATGCCGTGTGTGATTGTTCAAAATTCGTGGATAGAATATGACTCTGATTGTTCCTGCTCACGAGAAGAGCGAGAGCCTGAGTTGAGAAGAGTGACACGTATTTTGTCAAATGAATGCTCTGGCAGACTGATATGTTTTGAAAATGGGAGATTTGGTAGTGGCGCGGGCGTGAGCTCTGTGGTTATTTAGACCGAGTCTGAACGCGGTTAATGTCTGGCCTATATGCTGTTGGTCGCATACGTCACAATGGAGCATGTAGACCCCATTTGTACTGTCACAGTTCAGAGGTTCCCTAATTTTGAATGTAAAATCGGGGGCAGTAGCCTTAGCAAGCAGGTTGAAGTCATGTGCTTGCAGACCTCGTACCCTTGTTTACCACAAGGTTTGCAGCCTGATTCCGTGTTTTGAACCGTGGTTGTTATAGCTCTGGCGAGGATATCTCTCAGGTTTCTTACCGCAGCCACAGACAACTCGTGGTGTGCTCTGCTGAATAATACTAAAATGTTTGGCTAGGATGTTGTTGACGTGCGGTAATGTAGCTGAGTTAGTGAGGACAATGTTGTTTTGATTTTTGGGATGGCGGGGCCTTCTAGCCCGTCAAAGTTTTAATATATTTACACAAGCTCTTCTAATCTCTCCCATCCCCTCTCAACCTCTACCACGTGACCGTCTTCTTACACTTCACACACACTTCTTTGACTTTGGCATTCCAAATGCTATAGACGGTGACAACCTAAGAAATTACAATCAAGCTCCTCTCAGAAAAACTTAGAGTACGCTTAAACTTCGCCTTTAAGAGTGGAACGCGATAGCGTTATTGGACGCCGTTGACGCCGACACCAACTCCGTATTTTCTGCGACATGGGGCCTGATCAAAATTTAGAAAGACTCGGCTTTCAACATTCCCCTCAATTTTGCCTAGAACCAATGTACAGCGAAACACCATCAGAATTGGAGGACGCTTGAGTTTCGCCTTTAAGAGTGGAACTCAATAGCATTCGAAGACTCCTGGCTGCTTATCAGGCGTTTTTCTCGTATATTCAAATTGCAGTCCGACGTTATCACGTCTGTAGGTGGTGGTTAAGTCGTACTTTGCAATTTTTCTGAGGGATTTTACTTTGAGAAATTCCATTTTTGTTCACTAACGCCTTGCGCCACGCGAAGGGCCCGCCCGGTCAGGGTGGTTCGGGATGATGTGGTTCACCATGATTATTTCCGCCAGACGCCGATGCTTAACGCCGACACCGACGCCGGATTTTCTGCGACACGGGGTCTTTAACGCTATCGCGTTAAAATCGCAGTGCAGCGGCCTTTGGCCTCTAAGAGAGAGCCGAGCCTGCTAGATACCGCTCATAACTTAATGACTTTGCTCCACTAATGTAAATGCTAGGTAAATCGGAAAGTATTAAAAGCTCGTTGTTTCAAGCTGAAACGTTCGCTATGACAAACAAGTGATATAAATATCACCCATAAAGTGTGCTTAGACGGCCATGTTTCCTCCTGTAACCAATCACACAAAGTCCGATCTGTACGAAGGAAAGAGCTTTAAAAATGCGAAAGCGCTCGCAGTCAAGCGAGTAAGTTTACCCAAAAGGTCGGAGCATCTATGTAAATTTCGCTCGAGCTGGACAACGTGCATATAATCTTCTAATATTAAATGCGCAAGCATGTCTATGCTTACCCAACGAGAAAACATGTCCGTACGTCACGTAAGACGAATCGCTATAAAAAATTAAGGTATAAAAAAGAATAAATTCCAAAGTAAGAACGATGATGGCGGTGAGCTTTGAACCTACAACCTCGCGGTCGGAAGTAGAGTGTCTTACCCACTGGGCTAAAGGCCCACTTTTTTTTTTTTTGTAGCGAGAGCTACACTGGCCGCATTCTCACCGTTTCACTGTGGCCGGTGGCCGCACCGCGAGCTGAGCCGTTGCCTAGCAGCGGCCGCAGCAGGCAGCGCCGCTTGCCGCGCCATCTGGCGTCGTCTGCTCGAGTTACCACGCCAGCGTCGTCTGATCGAGTTACCACGGCGCGGCGACGCGCCGCCACTGCCGCAGTTGTGTTGCAAGCGTTCGCCGCTTGCATCTGGCGTGACGTCAGATGAGGAGCTGGTGAAACCGCGTTGCAACAGAGGAGGAGCCGGCGTTGCATCGTATATATAAGGGGCGGCTCGGTGGGATTCGCCGGCAGATATGGAAAGTGAGTCGGAGAGACTGAAAGAAGCCAGGATTCGTGGTCGGAACGAAACCAAGAGGCTTCGTTCCCCTTATCCTCCCACCTCTTTATGACAATTGAGAAACAAGATGAAGACTTTCAAAATAAATGCGCTACACTTTAAAAATGTCTAGTTATATAATCGTAACTTAACGAGAGGTAACAACCAAACCTAAACACTAAGACGTACGAAGCTAAACGATAAAGATGTAACCGTAGAGATAACGAAGCTAAACAATAAGATTAACCGTACCTCTCGCTGCGCACACCCAGGCATAACTGAGTTAAGCCACAGATAATACCTTATTGCATGAAATTATGAGTAGTTTCATGCGAAAATTAGTTGCGTTACCTGTATACACATGAAAAAAGTCACAGGCCTACGCGGCAGACGCAGCACAGTCAAAGCGTAAGCTGGCCGACACGACGTAAGCTGGCGGCTCAAGAGTAGCTCCAATTTCGGCACCACGCGCAACAAGGTCTTCGCGGCAAAACCTCTTCGCCTCGTTTTGACGAGAACGATCTGAACTGTACGCCCGGCATTGACGCCGATCTGCGGCTTGTAATGCTCTCTGCACAGCAGTCTGCTGAGCCTGATGATGCCTGGTTGTAGCCGCGCAGGTAGCTCTACGATTCGCTTCTTCAGCAGCGGTTCGTACCTTGCGAGAAGACGCCATAACGTGTACCGTAGAGGTATCCAGAAAACAAGGGGCACATCTCACATAGAGATCGCGTTGATTGCGCGCCTCCTCTGAATCGCATCTCGTCGTCTGCGCCTGCGCGCGCTGCGTTTGCAGGCACCTTAACTAGATGGCGCCACCATACTGGCGGAAGCTGGGGATCGCGTGGATTGCGCGCCTCGCCTTAATCGCATCTCGTCGTCTGCGCCTGCGCACGCTGCGTTTGCAGGCACCTTCACTAGATGGCGCCACCATACTGGTGGATGCTGATGTATGCGCCTGCGCGCCTGCCTAGGGCGCGTTTAAAGGGAATTTTCCGCTGCCTGATAGCAAGCGCTTCAGTGGCTCAGTGGTAAAGTATCCGACTCCCGCCTGCGTTCGATCCCGGCCGGGCGGGTACTTTTTTTTTTCATTTCCGTCGATAGCGGCTGCATTCCCCCGCGGTGGTGGCGGCGGACACCATCGTGAACCAAAACGGCTATTGGAATGAGCCCATAACAGCTTAACAGCATAACAAATGAACCTAGCAGGGTCTAAACACCCACGCTTGCAAAAGGTATATATACATTTATATCTGAACCATATGAATGAGTTGTACCAGTGGTAGAAAACAAATACCAAAAAGAACAGCTTCTACGAAGGCTTTCTTGAAAGATTTGGTGACAGTGGAATAAAAATCATCTCTAGAACCCCATATAGAACAGACTTTGAGAAATTAAAGACATTGGGAAAATTTCATTTTGCGAAAATTTAATGCCAAACACGCCACATACACGATGCGTTTCCGTGGACGCGTGATACGCTTTCCGTTGGGGCGTTCCTTCAGCAATGTTCAGCGAACAAAAAGCTGCTGATCTGAGAGCTCATGTGCTTCGCGTCGCGCAGCACAGACAGATAAGCAATGAGTGAGTTTATAAGGATTGATAAGGAGGGGTGAGGGGTCATATGGGTCTCATCACGGTTTGTAATGGTTCAACGCGGCTGTATAAGGTGCGAAATAGCGATAATGGTTTATAATGGTCGGAACAATTATGATACGGTTGATAAGAGACGGATTAAGTCCTACAGAGTTGATAAAGCCCGATAAGAGTTGATAACAGTCGTACCACGTTCGATAAGGTTGATAAGGACAGATTAGGGTTGATAAGGATCGGAGCAATTACGATAAGGTGGATAACGACATATAAGGGTCGATAAGGCTCGGATGTAGTGCGATCAGGTTTATAATTATCGATAAGGGTCGTATATAATCTCATAAGGTTGATAACAACCGATAAGGGTAGAAAAGTGCCTATACTGGTCAGATAAAGTTCGATAAGATTGATAATGACACCGGACTGTGTGGACACGAGCAAGTGGCACAATGCTTATACAACACCGGTGGAGTTTCTGCGCAAATTTTTTAGGTCGACCCGCCGTGGTGGTGTAGGGGCAATGGCATTGCGCTACCAAGCCCGAGGGCGCGGGATCGAACCGTCGGCGTTGGTCAGCGTAACGCGAAAGACCTACGTGAACTTAGCTTGACGCCCACCACGGTGTGGTATGCAAACAGCCGCTCAGCAGGTATGCCAATATGCTCGTGCTGATGCCAACTGTGGAAGCCAGAACGCTGCCCTCTGGTTCCGCCTGAGGCGAGTGAGTGGAGTTTTAAGGCGCGTCCACTCAGCAATGTAGCTTTTACACCCATGGACGCGCTTTTCGTTTCTGGAGGCTTTCTAATCCTCCACACTCGAGCCGCGCATGCGTCGTCGATAGCAGGACAGCAGGACCACTCCGACTTCGTCGGTGCAAATGCGGCTATAGAGCATCCGTCTAATCACTATTCCAATAAAAATATAATAATTTATCGTAAGAGCCACCATTCCGTCATCGTCGTCATTTTATATTTACACTTGCGACATATTTTTCCGGCAAAATTCAGCTCAAAAAAAAAAAACAAATTGCTTGCGAATACGGAATACCTAACTGCTCGATCAAAGTCGACGGCACAATATAAGCCCAATAAAACTGGATAATTCCCAGCAAGCTTTCTTAAAACAGCGTAATACCTAAAAAAAATGTGCGTGGCTCTGCTATCGCAAGCACCAGAGATAAGCGGAGCTGGGGAAAGCCTAGTGAAGTAGTGGCAAACCTCAAACTTAGTCCAACTTTTGCTGAGCTTCCCCCATCTCTGCTGGTCTCTGGTGTTTGCGATAGTAGAGCCACGCATATTTTTTGACATATCAGTGCAGATTGACAATGCTAAGATTAGCAATCTGTCACTTCAGTCTCTCGGAAGCGACGAGTGTCCAGTTCTCTGGTAGAAACCTGCCGAGCCGCCGCCAGAGGCATCGGCTGCAGTCACGGACACCGGGCGCGTTCAGTGCGAACGTGGGGAAACGCGGTCGGCGTCGGCAGCACCTCTACGCGTCCCCCTCTGCCTCACCCCTCTTCTCCACCTCGCATCAGCTATGCTGCGCGATGCTATTTTTATACTCTGCTTTCACTCTCTCTCAGCTCACTCTCCCCCTCAGCTCGGCAAAGCTGCGGACGATGTAATGATCATTATAGCCAAGTTCTAACAGCTCCGCGGTAAAAAAAAAAGCCGGCAGATCCCACGCCCTGCGGGAATCGACATTATACGAAGCAGAGGGCGGATAGCCTACCAAGTTAACGCAACGACCATGAGAGCACAAAGACGTAGGTGGCTCTTTCATGACATACATGACATGCCTGTCATGACATTCATGTCATGAGTCCTCAGGAGTACCTTTAGCTACACCTAAGAGATCTTAAGGCGAAAGCCTTAGTCACGCTCATGACTATGAATTCGACCATCAACCTTTAGCGTTTCCTTCACTTAGTACCCACGTCCGAACCCATTTCAGTGGTTTTTGAGTGTTAATCTTTTTCGCTGAGTCATTGTCATTTATGCGGAGTCATGCTCATGACTATGATTTCTAGCAGCATCCTTGTGTGTTCCCTTCACTTAGTGCCCTCGTCCGAACCGATACCAGTGTTTTTTGAGTGCTATACTTTTTTTCGCCGAGTCATTGTCATTTTGGTGAGTCATGCTGATGACTATAACTTCTACCAGCCTCCTGTAGTGTTTCATTTACTTAGTACCCACGTCCGAACCCATTTCAATGGCTTTTGAGTGTTTATATTTATTCACTGAGTCATTGTCATTTTTGCTGAGTCATGCTCATGACTATGCTTTCTACCGTCGTCCTTTAGTGTTCCTTTCACTTAGTGCCCACGTCCCAACCCATTCCAGTGGTTTTTGAGTGTTAATCTTTTTTCGCTGAGTCATTGGCATTTTTGCAGAGTCATGCTCATGACTACTACTTCTACCAGCATCCTGTAGTGTTTCCTTCACTTTGTACCCACGTCCGAACCCATTTCAATAGTTTGTGAGTGTTAAACTTTTTCACTGGGTCATTGTCATGACCAACAATATCTATCCGGAGATCTCTACTCATACAACGTGCGATAAATGTAACGACACCATTGATCTAAGTCATATGCTCTGGCGTTGCCCCGCGTTACGCAGCGACAAGCACAGCACTGAAGAGCGGTGGGACGCAGCTCTACGCAGTCTCACATTAGATGAACAGCTATGGGCAGTCCAACGGGCCCGCGAAGCGGCCGATAGGCTAGGCCTCTCGGTCCCAACGTGGGAGCGGCCCGCTTCGGGCTAGGAAACTAGCGCGACCCAATGGACCAAAATAAAGTTTTTCCATCCATCCATCCTTCCATTGTCATGACCTACATGACACGCATGTCAGGATATTCATGTCATGACATATCATTTATGTTCGTCATATACTCTTTTCATAGTATGTCAATTTCGGTACATACCAAGTTAACGAAACGACCACGAGAGCACAAAGTCGTAGGCGGCTAGATAGATACGATCAAAGTAGCAAATGTTCGCCAAGAAATGCTTCACATTTAAAAACAATCACCAGCCCTTCTCCTGTCGAGGAAATGGGGGTAAGCGAAGCTTGTCGCATGTGTATCAGGCATTCGTGATGATTTTCTTTCCTTCTTTCTTTCTCTCTCTCTTTATTCTTACTTCCTCTTTCTTTCTTTCTCTCTCTCTATTGTCCCTGGTATGCGCCATTGAGCTTGGATCCTTTCTGCACGATCACCAGGATAGGCCCACTTTCAGCGTGACACCAACACCACCGACACTTGTAGGCCTATAAAGCTTCGCTTAATACGCAGGTCCAACACACATGCTTGAAGTTGTGTGAAGTGAAGCTTTCGTGCAGCGTTTAACTTAATCCTGTGGAACTAGCAGCGGTGCGCGCAATTGTGTTTATTTCATCATATGCGGCGTACAATCTCAAGCAATGTTTATGTTCATCCCCCACAATTGTCGTAAGTTGAACATATCATGCAATTTTGATATTTACGCAGCACACCTCTCACAAGCCATGCCGAAATAAAAGTACACATCAGGTGCATGCATGGTATGAGACGTCTGCGCAGCGATGTTAAGAGGCCGAAGGCGTTGTATGACACCTGTTGGGGCAAGAATGGCGATGACATGCGCATGCACAGAGCAGTACGACACATATCTCGCTACATTTAAGCATTATGTACTGCTCGTGTTACAGCGGCGCATACCCAGGCTCGAGAATGGCCAAAAACACTCACACACCCTGCGACACATACCGAATAATAAATCAGTGAAAATAAAATAGATCAAAGCATTCCCCCTGCCCCCCCCCCCCTTTTCTTACTGAATATCCTTCACTGGACCGGTAAGATAGGATAAATAAATAAATCCACTGAATAAAATCTTCCATTCCATTACAAGGTCTTTGTGATTTAGAGATATCTGTGAGCCGACATTATTTCTGAAACTTATGCCGAAATTTACCTTTGTGTTACGCAGAACAAAAACGTGTTTACTCGCACTACTTGGTTGGTCAGCGTACAAGAATTATATGAAGCCGTTCTGTGATACCAGCATTCGGCGCTTTTCTAACTTTCATATATACATATCCCATAACATATTCGCATACCCCACAGCAGGCAGCAGCCTCTCCAAATCCGGGAATGTATATGCAAAGCAAGCTTGGCTTTAAAATACGGTGTCTCGACTGCCCATTGTTTCCTTGGTGGTTCAATGACCACATCGGCAGATTTTGCTTTAAATATTTCAGTACGAAACTCAATATGTCAAAAGAAGCGGTCATTTGAAAGAAGCATGCGTCAGGAAAAAATAACGAACAAATAGTGGCAGTAATACGAACGCAACAATAATGTTACGTTGCTTTTGTTTTATGTTGGTAAAAAAGAGGTTCTTGGCCCATTACATCCCCCCTGACACCGAGCTCTCATTAGCCGCCTCCTTTGTCAGCCTTCGCTAAAGACAGACACATTAGCATTGACAGCGTAGCTTGCGAGAATAGACGCGCCAGTATTTAGCGAGAACGGCGTTGCGGCACCGCTCTTGCAGCGCTTCTTTGCGCTCTCGACCCCAGCCTTTAAGCGCTTAAAGAAAGCAAGGAACAAAAAAAAGTAAGTCTGTCCCTTTGGAGGAATAGTGTGCGCTATGAGAGAATAAATTCTGTCCTGTTCTTGTACAGCCCGCAGCCTAAAGCGAATAATGTGATGCAATAAGGACAGGAGATCTTAGTATGTATTTTACAAGAGATGTGAAGACCAGCAAGCGAGTGTCGCCCATCCAGCTGAACCTCCCAGATCACGTCTTCCTGTGCCTTTATTTTGGGCTTTCATTTCCCCCAAACGGGAATAAAGTTAGAGAGGTCTTTCAGAATGAACGTGACTGCGGTCGCATAAGCTGCGCGCGTGACGGGGGGGGGGGGGGGGGGGGGTACTGAGTGGGTGAGTGAGTGAGTGAGCGAGCGAGTGACCCTGTGCGTGGGTGAATGAAGGGACCGGTGCGTTCAGTATAGTCGGGCACAACTTTGGAAGGCAGCGGCATTTGCCCCTCAAAGGCGGCTGCACGGGAGCGCCCACCAGTAGGCGCGCACTCTAGACTGACGTCATGAGCCGGACGGCCTATGACCCCGCCGACGGAGCACATGGCCGCCCGCGCTTCAAGCTGGGCCGGGTCGCGTCAGCTCGCTTATTTCTTTAGTGGCGGAGGCAAATTGGCTGTTGCGCTTCGGTCATCTGGGCGCGGCGTCCCTTGTCTTCTTAAGTTGTACCTGACTGTAGGCGTTTAACGTCATGGTAAGGGACACGGTTAGACAGCCCGTAATCAACGGTTCTGACAATATTTACTTTCAAGGCGGATAACATTGCCTACGTTGAGCGTTTGTTAACAGCGGAGCTGTTAAGGTCGATGTTGAGCCGTGCCAAACGTACGCCAAGAATCGGAGCAGCTGGGTGAGGAGCGCGCGCCGGGGCGCAGGTGTTTGGAGAGCGAGAGTGAGAGAGGAAGAAGGTGTGAGCTGAGCAGCAGGTGGGTGGAGCTAAAGAGAGAGTAGCGATTACGTAGTGGTGGAGAGATTGAGGGACAGTGTGCGTCAAGCAGTAGTAGACACGGAGCTTAAGAGAGACAGCGTGCGCTGGTGGCGCGGCGTCATTCTGCCGTGAGCATGGATAGGACGAAGAAGCAGCTTTCTCCGGAAGAAGAAGAGGCGTGGCGTCCACGGCGTCGTGATGCTTCTCGGGAGCGGCTTCAACGACTGTCTGCAGATACAGAATTCCAAGCAACAGCTGTTGAAACAAAGCGATGGAGGAGGGTTGGAGATCCAGAGTTTACAGAGAGAGAAGCTGCGTCTTGGCAACACTGCGAAAAAGCTCACCGTGAAGATAGACAAATCGATGACATTACCTGTGCATTGCTGCACATTGCAAAGTTAAAGCTAAGTAAAAACAAAAGTTAAAATCTAAGTAAATATTCAAGTTAGCGCAAAGTATCATCATCATCATCATCAGCCTATATTTATGTCCACTGCAGGATGAAGACCTCTCCCTGCGATCTCCAATTACCCCTGTCTTGCGCTAGCGTATTCCAACTTGCGCCTGCGAATTTCCTAACCTCATCATCCCACCTGACTTTCTAGCGTCCTCGACTGCGCTTCCCTTCTCTTGGTATCCATTCTGTAACCCTAATGGTCCACCGGTTATCCATCCTACGCATTACATGGCCTGCCCAGCTCCATTTCTTCCGCTTAATGTCAACTAGAATATCGTCTACCCCAGTTTGTTCTCTGATCCACACCGCTCTCTTCCTGTCTCTTAACGTTACTCCTAAGATTTTTCGTTCCATCGCTCTTTGTGCGGTCCTTAACTTGTTCTCGAGCTTCTTTGTTAACCTCCAAGTTTCTGGCCCATATGTTAGCACCGGTAGAATGCAATGATTGTACACTTTTCTTTTCAACGACAGTGGTAAGCTCCTAGTCAGGATTTGGCAATGCCTGCCGTATGCACTCCAACTCAATTTTATTCTTCTGTAAATTTCTTTCTCATGATCAGGGTCCCCTGTGAGTAATTGACCTAGATAAACATATTCCTTTACAGACTCTAGAGGCTGACTGGCAATCCTGAATTCTTGTTCCCTTGCCAGGCTATTGAACATTATCTTTGTCTTCTGCATATTCATCTTCAACCTAATTCTTGCACTTTCTCGATGAAGGTACTCAATCATTTGTTGCAATTCCTCTCCATTGTTGCTCAATAGGACAATGTCATCTGCAAACCGAAGGTTGCTGAGATATTCTCCGTCGATCCTCACTCCTAATCGTTCCCAGTCTAAGCGCAAAGTATAAGCCAAGTTAAAGCTAAGTAAAAGCTAGTATAAGCCGCCAGCTCCGCTGTTTCATCAGTCTTCGCGACGTTAAGTCTTTGATGCTGGCAAATTTGTTTATTTTTATTTAATTGGCTGACAAGAGGCGAGGAGCACGCTCAAGTGGAGAGGATTTTGATGGGGTCCCGAGCCAGCGCACTGAAAGTATATAACCGGATGAAGAGGGTGTTGCCAGCGTCTCCGATTGGTCTGCTTCCCCTTACATAGCTTGCGGTGGCTGGTCGCAAATTGCGGCGGCATACAACGGCTGGTTAAAAACGCCGGTAAAGGGGATCCTCATTATTCTCAAACCGGATTTTTATTATACACAAATAAGTTCATGCCCTCTGGCAGCTCCGAGTAGCCAGTGCTTGAGCCATCGGCGGGCACCCATCTTCTATTCCTTTCAGAACGGAACCGTCTCCGTTCCGAATTCAGTTTTGCTGCGCGTAGTAATGCGTCTTTAACGCGCACACGTCACTTTGACGTGGTGATATTTACGGGCTTCGTGACGTCGCGTGACAGACAGGCGAAGTGGGGGCAGCTTGAAAACTTTTGACCAATAGCAGAAGTCTAATGACGATAAGGCGTTGAATCAGAACTAATTACTTTTATTTTGTTCGGTCTAATCATGCATAATCAGTGTGTACACGTCATATCAGATGGGGAGCTATCGTGGTCTTCGTGACGTGACGTGGCAGACAGGGGAAGTGTGGGTGACCCGAAATTTTTTTGACCAATCGTGGAGGTCCGATTGCAGAATTGGAATATAAAAGTTTGGAATAAGTTTACGTTATAGCTCCCTTGGTCCCGTCATCGCTATCCTCTGTGGGCACCCGCAAATATAGTTATTTTCGATAATAAAGTATCATATGCTTTCGTTCGTCTTAATGAATTTGTGGCACCTCAGTTTCCTAAACTCACGTTTCCTAAAACATTTGCTAGTCCTAATATGGAATATCCATGCTTTCTGGAGGAAGTGTTCATTCAAATTATCACCAGTTACACTGAGGCTGTGCATAAAATAGCGCACGAGTATATGTCACTTTTACTACCAGAGACAGCAATTTGGAATTGAAAAGTCGAGTTAAAATGAGAGCTCACTTCTATTGGCTGTATAACCATACAGGGCCATGTACTCTCTGTTAGAACGATCAAGTGAGAACAGTTGGACCACCGTGTCATGGCCCCTTTAAGTAGCCAACTCATGAATTCTGCCAAGTCGCCAAAGCACAGAGGCACTCGCCACCATTTTCGTTCCAAGCCGACGAGGTGTGCCAAAAGCACACACAATGTTTTCCCTCCTAAGAGAAGCGGCCACCCTGCCGCAATACAAAGGATAAGACAAGCGGCGCTCATCCTTGATACAGCGCGCTTTAGATCTGCCGTCTAGTATTTCGATTCATCTTTGTAATATCATCATCATCATTGCCGTCTTTTACGTGCCTACGAGGCATATGAGGCATACGCGCCGTATGCCTCATGTAATCTCCAATTGGGACCCTTGCGGTATCAATAAACAGAAAAAACGGTTTCGAGCGGCTCAAATAGACGATCACAGTGTTGTGCCGATGGAGTTAAAGTGTGATCAAGAGAACATAAGTGTGATCTGTTCAGCTCACCGTACTTTCTCTTAGGGGAGCATTCTAAAAAGTGCGGTAGTACTCCTATTTGCTGTAACATGCTCGACGTGGTACTGCAAATGCTTTATGCAACTGATACCGCAGGAGGGCTGTGTCCCAACCACACATAATAACACGCTTATTTCGCGGCCCCCAATAGGTGGCGGCGAAACAAAGCGAAGCGGAAAAGCGAAGCCTTTGGCAAGCCTATAGTGAGTTCTAATTTAATAATTTGCATGACTACCTAGGAAGACATAATAATACCAGTAAATAACAAGATACCAACCTTCTCGGTCCAACTTCTCGCTCTCGCACACCCAGCAACTCACGTGACTTCCAACGCGGCGTGCGGGCCTCGCATGCGCTGTCGGTGCATACGTCCGCGGCTTGAACGCGCATCGAGTGGCCGTGTTACAGCCACCGTATCCGTGTGATTGCTTTTTCAAGGACGCTGCCATATTGCACAGCCCTGTGGCGCCATCTATGAACTGTCTGCTTTTTTCGCAGTGCTGGTTTTGGCGAATGTTGAGTTTGTATGCCAGACAATGCTCGGCGGCAGTTGCTTGTTCTTGTTTTCAAGCTCGCACGATCTACTTAGTGTGATGCGGCGTCTTGTACGTTGGAAACGGTTCTGTTGGACGCACTGAACTGATTTAATACGGTGTGGTCTGAGCTTCAACTGCTGGTGAGATGCATGGAGTGCCCGTCGCGATGTGTGCGCGAGTGTTTGAACGTACAGTCAGCCTCAGAGATCAGTTTAGGTTTTCTCAAAATTCGTCTCACAAGTTTGCCTTTATTGACCCATTCTCCTTGTACTTCTAAGCTGTGGTTTAGCAGCAAAGATAAGTTTAAAAAACATACGCAGCGATAGTAACAGCGTAGTTACAGTTCTCCCACGGAATAAATTCTGCTGTTTACTTTGACAAAGTTCAAATTGTTATCTGTAGACACCGTGCGCGACTACCTCGTTCGTGGAGCGCGGTTTTCGCTCATCAATCAAATAGTTTTGGTTAGTAGTACGAGCATGCCGTAAAGCGTGAATCACACATGTCTAGAGTGGTCGGGCGGCCGGCCGTAGACTGCGCAACCCTCTGAAGCAGCTACTTACTTCTTGGTTGATGCCGGATTATAGAGCTGTTTGTTCTTTGCGCATAGACAGGGCATGTTGCGTGACCAAGCGAGGTCTCATTGCAGCGTTTGCCTGTTTTTCCTTTTTTTCGGCGCAAGATGGCGGCAAAATTGGCCCATTGACCACTCTAGACGAACGTGATTTATATTGTACACGCCGTAAGGAGATGAAAAACGATTTTGTCGTTCGGTCTTGTTCGGCCCATCCTCTGCGACGTACTCACCCGTTCTACGGAAATTCTGTTCTCACAAATAGGCGTCTCATTTTTTAGATGAGAGCCCTTTTGGATTTTACTGCCTTACAGGGCACAGCGGTGATGCCGAAGTACAAAGTTTATGTATGATAGAAGCTAAGTAATCTCGGGTAATTGCTATAATTATGCATCATGTTGAACTCGTGGTCTCACAAATAGGCGCCAACTTGTTTAGATGTGAGTCGCTTTTGACTTTACAGGTTTAGAGGTTAACAGGGGATGCCGAAGCACACAGATTACGCATGATAGAAGCTGAGTAATCTGGGCCAGTTGGTATGATTATGCATCATGTTGATTTTCCAATGGTAGTAATAGCTGTGTTCATTCACGCCATCGACCTAGTAAAGAAGGCCCAACCTAGATATAGCATAGTACATTTCAAATGCGTGGGGATGGTACCGGCGGCTGACGCAAATATTTAAACAATTGGTGCTTAGACGTTTCGGGGTTGCACTGAGCTGACCTTACACGGACCCTTTTATGTGTAAGTTCTCGCGCCAACTGATCACATAGCGAGGATATTTTCCGATTTATTCCAGAAGTCACCAGACGTCGCTGCTTTTCGTCGAGTAGAAACCGCTACAGCCAAAATATGTCAGACACACCGTGGCTGGTGATCCACGTCCCTTGTTTGTACTGCCGCGAGAAATATCAGCATGATGTGGCTACTGCTGCACCCACAGGCTTCACAGTGCTTTCCCGACAACCTTGCATGAACTCCCATCCCTATAAATATTTCGAAGAACGAGATAAAACTTCTCGAAATCATTCTGCAGCACGCGATGGCAAAGCATTCAAGCAGGATCGCGCCTGCTTGCACAATCCCGAGAGGAAGAAAGGCTTGCAGCATCCAGGTTGCCAGACCTTTCCTCCTCGCCCGAATAAACGGCCTATAAGAAAAGACCTAAACACGCTAACGAGTTGAAAGCCTGTGTTCTGTGACCATCTCAATTTCAAATATGTAAATATTGGTCATGTAATGACTATAGTCATGTACTTCGTAGCACGAAATTCCAAATCTCTGTGGAAATTTCAGTCTACTTATTTACTTCATGGCATCAGGAATTTTACTACGTTTCATCGCCGGCTTTCTCGGAACATTGCTTATAATTCAGGAAGTTAGAAGTTACACGAGACACAGAAATTAGTTTTAATACGCAATGAGAAACTTTTTAGCGTGGCTGGAACACTTGAACTGGTGATAAATGCAGCAATATGCTATTTTAAGATAGAGCACAGAGCGAAGGAATTACTCGAACAAACACACTCGATCAGTGGAATAGAATTTTTTATTGACTCGACAGAGTAGATGTCTATATTTGTTTGTGTCTTTCTTTTTAAAATTTATTTCCTCACATTGTCTGAGACTGAACACCTGAGATAAATAAAGTGTAACATGACGATTCAGACTAAGAACAACAAAAAAAGCGGATATATAACATGGAACGCAAATGACAAAGCACGTCTGCGAACAAAATGGGCTTCGTCTACGGCCTTTTTATTTTTTTAAACAGAGAATACAGTTGCAGGTACTGTTTTGTGTATTTAAACGCGTCCTTTAGCAGCAACCGAAATCATTGTTTCCCTGCTCGCGTAACCACTTTATTTACCAGGATGGTGAGACTGGCGGCGAATAACAAACTGCTTCGAAAGTAACAGCATCAATTTTCCGACACTTTCCCTAGTCAACGAAGCGAAAAAAAGGAAGCTTCACTCATTTTCTGACGTTGCCAAAGTTTTTGCGCAAGCTCCAGAAACTACACCCCCAGAATTTGTCGCTTCGTGCCCATTTGACTTGCGCACCCGCTCAACCCACCTCCGACTCCCAGGGCGCCGTAGGAAACAGAGCGTGCTTGATTAACCAGCAGTCGCTATATTTAGGCACGCCTCCCAATCCGTCTTCAAGAAGTTTTCGAGCGATAATTGGAAGGCCCAATATGAAAGCCCGCAGCAGCTGCTTCAATATGTGTCTATTCTTTGCTGCACCGCTCAAAGAAAAGCTGGAAAGAAAGAACTTGACCTTTCTGTATATAGTGTCACTCACAGAGAAATGACATTGCTTAGCTAACTCTCGCTCTGATGGATCACACAGAGTCATTTCATTTTCTTGTTCAGTGTCATGGACAGCTGCAGTCTATAATTAGGCTCTAACTTCCCTGCATTTCATTATGCTGTGTTACGTTAATTACGTTACGCCGCTGACGGAGGAGCCATTGAACGTTTCGTCGCGTTGGGCACGTCTACGTTAGTCTGCATAAAAAATACATACGTTTGTTTTGTTTTTTATTTTTTTTGGGGGGGGGGGGGCGATCATGAAGGATGTTTTCCAATATCTTGTGGCATTTAACGTAATTGCATTTCTTGAGCTGGATTACTCGAAGCGGCGGACATTACTCGCACAAGAAATAGGTATGCGCAGTCGACTACTTAATTGAATTTCTAATCAACTTTTTATTGTAATATAACTAATAATATTTGTAATGGTGCCGAATAAAATAACCTCGCTTTTTATTGTTATACCTTGGAGACTTCATCACGCGTAACGCACTTATTTGCTAATCCAGCCACAAAGAACTTGTTGAAAGCAAATCGTCACGATGCGTTTGCCGGCCGTGGTTATTTTCATGTCTCGTGCAAATTTTATCCGCATTATGGGAACCACTGTGTACGTGAGTGGTCCGAAAATTCTTTGACAACATATTGGTGCTTCTGTATAGTCGTCCTTGCCCGAAAGCTAAAGATGTTTAAGAAACAGCTGTCGCTTTTGTTAATCCATGAGTGGTGGGTGGGTTAGGAGGCCAATGAGTCACTGCAGTGAACCACTTTCTTATGGAGTCGCTTCAAGAGCTTTGACGTCTACCACATTTATCCAGTAACGAGTATAGAGCGGGAGGGAAATGCAAATCGATCGGGCTAACTATGCAGTCGAACGCTTTTACAACGAACAAACTCTGCAATGAAATGATCTGTATAACAAAGGAATAATTCTGGCCCGCTTCTATTGTGAGTGGTATGCGTGACTTTTACAACGAAGTGAACTGTATAACGAAATATTTCGGAGGCCCCAAGCACTTCGTTATAAAGGCGTTCGACTGTACTTCGTTTAACACGTAGGGGGCAACGCCGCGCAGTGTATACGCAAGTAGTACGCGCACAGAATTTTCACTCCTCGCGTTTCGCTGTACACTTGTGTCTGAGCTACGACACTTTCTACGGAATCGTTGCTTCACATATCAGCACTACAACCTGTGGACGTAACGTTCCCTCCAATCACCTGCTACTTGGGCACCTTGCCCCTTGGTGCTTCGAGAACGCGAAGTGTTGTGTTTTGGTATATTGACGAGTTGCAGCGCGGAGAAAACACGGACAGACAGAATATACGAGACGACTGACGTACGCTAGAATTTGTCAATATCTTGAACCAACGACGTTAGACAGCCACCATTAATTTTTGGTCCAGACCGCAAGGAACGAGCTTTGGCCACCTGTCACAGAAAGGCATTGCTCCGCTCGTTTGGTGGTAATTAAAAAAATAAAAATTCAGGTCTGCGACGCCTTCATTATAAAAAATACGTCTGATTTTTAGGTATGAAAGTATACCTACTAATGATGCAATGTATTGCAAGACGCATATTTATACCTCTCGGTTCTGTGTGACGTTCTAGAAGCAGTGGGGAGAAATGTCTCTAGCCTTCATACCATTGCTGCTGTGTATAAAACTGACCATGCGTTGTTTGTGGTTAGTGACTTGACAGCTGCTGCGAGGGTGAGGGGTCGTAAGAAGGCACAAAGAAAGGCGTTAGAAAAACTATGAGAGTGAGCACGTGATACATTGTAATGTGGACTTCCTAGAGCGCTCGCACAGTTCACTTGAATTAAAGAATTACAACGGAGCTCTGGCAGCGTTCTCTGGTCATCAAGCTCGACGTTCAGGTCGTGGAGTCTTCACGTCTGTGAGTGAATTAGCGATCTCTCCTTTACTATAGGGTTAAGCTACAAACTATCATGCAGATAATGTGTTTTTTTTTGTCGTTTAATCCGACCAGCGAAAGAGTTCGAAACATACGAGAAGGAACTGGCAATTGATTATGACGTCACAGTAAAACAAAACAGGCAAGAAAGAAGAGGTTCCAGACATGCGCACAGGAATATTTTATCAATAAATAAACGAACAGAAAAAAAAGAATGCTAGAAATACGACAAACCTTTTGCCGTCATTTATTCTAATGACCGAAAAGGTTCTGAAGTAAGATGTCCGGCTCATGAAATAAATATACGATGGTCGCTGCACGAGAGAATCAGCTGTGGTGGGATGTCGAGACGACTAATCCCACCAAAGAACCATCTGTTATGTCGTACAACTAAAACTTTCGGCCGCTTCGAAAAAACTATTTTTCATGACATTTGCAAATCCCCCAAAATACGTGTAAACTTCTGTCTTATTTTCACTGTGTCACATGCAAACATACATTCATACTTGCATGCATACATACATACATACATACATACATACATACATACATACATACATACATACATACATACATACATACATACATACATACATACATACATACATACATACATACATACATACATACATACATACATACATACATACATACATACATACATACATACATACATACATACATACATACATACATACATACATACATACATACATACATACATACATACATACATACATACATACATACATACATACATACATATGCATGGGTTCCACCCCTCTTTTTCGCGGTGCGGGCAGGTGGACTCTCCTTGTTGCACTGTCACGTTGCCTCTATAGCAACGAAGAAGCGTCCCACTATCCGCTGATGCTGGGCGGCATGTTTCCGGGAGCTCTTCGATTGTCTGACCAAGTTTGCCGAGCAGAAAGTACCTTTTGTACTTGCTGAACTAAACGTAAGAAAATCCCAGTGACATTATCTCTAAGGCGCCGTAAGATCTCAGAAATGTGGTCGATTTCTCGGGTTGCCGTGGTTATCGGCTTTGTGTGCCCAAAGGGCAAAACTGTAATCCACCCTGCAGTATCACGTATCACAGAAATAACACAGAAATAAGCACACGGATTGAACACGAAAGCAACGTCATATGAAGCGAAGGAGAGCATATAGGGGAAGGTATTTGTAGTTTGTATTCTTATTAGTATTTGTACAGGTCGCTCTACCATCCAACGTAACCATGAGGCTAGCAGTCGCAGAGTGAGGGCGAAATAATCAATCGGCAGCTCGAAGAATAGGGACACAGAATGCGGCACACTAGTTTTGCGGAAGCCTGCAAGGCGGCGGAAGGTTCATGAAAGCCAAAAATTGTCATCTTTCCAACTGCAGCATGATTCCACGAAGATGGGAAAATGCCCTCTGTTGCAAATATCCAGCTGCCATAACTCACGCATCACATTTGCCAGAACGTAACGCAATTTTTTTCCCAAAGATTCTTGGTCTCAAAATACACATCACGTTATATTCGGGTTCGTGGCACGAATATAACGTGCCTTCGTTTTCTTTATTGTTTATGGCCCTTCGAACAGCAGTGAGCTAAATAACTAGGAACGAGAGCTATCCCTACTGCGTACGGAGTTGCATTTGATCGGGCCGCGGCACTTACAAAGTCCAGTAACCATGGCGACATGCAGACGACGCCGTTCTCGCCGACAGTGACAAAGACGTCGCAATGACGAGTAAATTGTCCGTGCTCTCGTCCGTTAACATTATTTTGGGACGGCAATTCGCAGTAACGGTGAATAAAGCGCCTTGCGAGGATGCGATTTGATGCGTCACGCCTTCTTTCTTTCTTTTTTTTTTTTTTTGCAGCATCACTTTACGTTATCATTGGGATACACATTCTTTTTTTCCTTTTCAGTGAAACTGATTGTCCCCCCTCACGTTATATTCTGTTGGCGTCATTCGTCTCGTCTCTTAAACTGTGAAATTCTGTGTTCTCACTTTTTTCTGTACTCTCTCTTGTTCTACAGAAGTCTGTGCACCTGTCTGTATTCTTGTACATTCTTGCGAGAGTTATTCTTGTCGAATCTGTTTGGGCTCTTAGATGACATTCAGTGTTACCACTCAAGTGATCCTCGAAATAGCGCCCTTATGGTGTATTTTGCTCTTGCATTCTTATGTCCAAAGAGCAGTGGACTGCTGCACCAAAGGCGACACCCTCTCATTTAACACAATTGTAATGCCCAAACAAAGTTCCACGTTAAGGAAAATTATTTTTCAAAGTTCGTCTTTATCTGTGGACATGAAAAGTACATTTGTATGAAGAAACAATAAATGTTGTTCGAGTTCAAGTAGAATTAATACTGCGATAATTTAGTAATCGGTTCGCTGAACTATGCACAGATGAAAACTCTGTTCAGCCTATAATAGACGCTACCAATACCGATGCGCTAGCTCTACCATACCTAAATCAAAATTTTTAGGTATCAAAGCAATGTAGCATAAGTTATACAAGGGACATTGTAGGGTAAAGGTACTCAAACTGAGTATACTAAATTAGTTTAGACAGGCAACGTATTTTATCCAAGCTACTGTATTTTAATTTATTTCGCGGAAACAGATTTGTTTTGCTTTTTTTTGTACTCGAGGAAATGATCGTCAACCCACCTTTCCTGAATTTCTCCCGGCAATGTCAGCATCGGTAAGTCAGTGTGACGTCATAATTTTAAGCACAGATTCTTGCATTATGGCCTTATTAGCGAAGGAACACTTCCACCTTGCTACATTGAGTCTTCCGTTCTTGTACTACGAAGTGAACCCCCCCCCCCCCCTTTTTTTTACGGAGGGCCAAGTAACTTGAACCGCGTACACTCTGTTCAAGTTCATTATGTGACCGCGAGGTAGATGTTGGAATTTCCGCCTGGCGTCGCCACCTGCCTTTCGTTTTTGCGTGCTTGTTGGGTGTCACAAACTTCCTATCACAATAGCAGTTACCGGTTGGCAATTGCAGAAATCCAATTTACTGCACAGCAACTTAAATTTCCTATTGAGTGCCTCATTTATTCTGCCTCAGGCAGAAAACAATGCTTCCTATTTTTGTAACTCCAGCCACAATCATCTCTGTTTCGAGACTTCGCGCTGACAGCGCTCTGTGTTGGAAAGTACGGGAGGCTAGCATCTCGAGGAATGTCCTTTATTTTGACAAGGGTGATGGTTCAATTATTTTCTCCGCACGAGCAGACATATTTAACTAGAGCAGTGGTTCCCGGATGGATGGATGGATGTAAAACTTTAATAAACGTCCTGAGGTGCGCAGTGGTTCCCGGCTTTTTTTTGTGTTGTTTTTTAGCACTTCTGCGACTTCCTTTCATTTCCTCGACTAGTAATTCTCCGTCATTGGCCTTAGCACTGCAGTTCAGATTCAGTTCTTCCTGCAAGAACTTGACGTCTCTCGACATTACGAATGGTCGAAGCGGGCGTTGCTTCCGCTCTGTTCCCAACCCTCGCTAGAGCTACGTGACTCGCGACGACATCGCCTTTCTTTAGAGCTACGGAAATTTATTTCGACAGTGATTCCTCTGTATAACATCAGTGGTGCGCCAAACGTCCCTCTCCCGGTATAAGTAATAATTATGGCGTAAAAATTATCCAGGACCAAGAAACACACATCGATTGAGGCCCGGCCTGTCGACGTGTGTTTCTTGGTCCGCGCATTTTCTCACCATAATACATAAACAAGTATACCTGGCCAACTAGCTCAAGCAAACACTCTGCTTCAAGTTTCTAAATGAGACGTTAAAATTCAAGGTACTTATGATATCAGCTTGCCATCCCGGATTGCAATGTATTCTGACTCATTTGGGTCTTTTCTGCGGAAGAAAGATCTAAGTTCACCAAGGTGTCACTTTGTATCGGACTGTGATCGTTAATCTTTGGCAGGCGAGGAGAAGCAGCCATGAGCAACTATGGTCAAAATCTGAGACCATGTGGTGAGCTGGTACGGAACTCTTTGTTAAGGTCGTGTCCGCACTTTCTGGCCTATCAAATCTCACATCGGGCTGAGCGTAACATACCTTATTGTTTACAATATGGATACTCTAGTAATCCTAAATAACTTTGTAGGTTTCTTTAATTTGCTTCTCAACATTCCACGCATAAAATAACCTGTGCACGTTCGGATATGTGTAAATAATTATCTATAATTGATATAGTTTCATTACACATGATATTTACAATGAGTGTGTTGATCTTGAACACCTTACTAACAACAATTGTACTCGGTTTTCCCAGCGCGATAACTTTCTTTTGCCTGCTGTAAAGACTAATCACGGCAAGTTTACAGATCTGCTTTCATGCATAAGAATGTGGAATTCATTGCCCCTCGAAATAAAATCGTAGCACAATATTCATTCTTTTTCTGCGCGCCCCAAAATATTTCATTGAGGAATTCAGTGACTCATTGAAATTTTCCAACTGACAATATGTCATGTTTTATTGTTATTGCTTTTTTGTGTATGGCTAATAGATATTTAGACAAAGAATTTAGATTTATGTATTACGTGAAGTTGATCATTCATGTTACACTGTTTTTTCTTATACTGATTGTGCTTTGATTGCCTAGTATTACCATTATCGTATGTACCTCATTTATTTGTTAGAAATAATCGATTTACTCGATTATTATTATTCAGATTGCTCACATGTCCACACGTTTCGTTACCATTTGCTCTCTTTATGTAATCTATGAGGTGCCCTCGTCAGGATAGGATAGAAATAAACTTTATATGTCCAACGGTTATGGCTGTTGGTGCCCGGGGCTGGCTGCCAGGGGTCCATCGCCCGAGAAATATCTCTCGAGATCCTCGGCAATAGCCCTGGCCCGCTGGACGGCCCACTCCTGGTCCTCGGGTGCCTCGCTGTGGAGGGCGGCTTGCCATCTCTCTGTGAGGCGCCCGCCTTCAGAGGGTCTTGATGTTGTCTTCTGCCTTCCTCTTGGTGCCCTCGTCAGCTTTCTTTTAAACTCTGGAAGCTCCTGCAGTAATATTTCTTTAGCGTGTAACTTCAACATGACTTGTAAAATAAACTTAAAATAATAAAATGAAATTCGCTTTCAATACAGCCTATGCTTAAACGTAGCTTTGATGTCAGCAAATCGTTAGAGTAGTTACCGCCAGTTTCCTATACATGCAGAAACCGGTCGCATCCTTAAACAATGCTTGATTACGACGCCAAATGACCGTGACACCCGGAGAGAGCGCCACCTGCAACACCGCTGCCCAACGATTGTATACTGTGTTACAGAAGCGAGTGACCAATGTCTCAATCTAAAACTAGAAAATGTTCACGTAGCAACACCATGCATGCAGTATTCGAGATCCTTCAGAGCTGTTGGCCAGTAATGTGTTCGCGGAACTTATTTCATTGTTGTTCTCGTCAATGTCACGTGATAACGTCGCACCTAGATTGGTCGAAAAGTCATGCGCACTGCACTAGCCCTCGAAGGTGACCTCTACCGTTGGTCTACTAACTTATTTAGCCAAACTATAGGCTCACGTAAATTAGATATAGATTGCATACAACAGGTTCCTACGTAGCTTCATTAGCACAGACATTGTTTGATTCAAAAGTAAGAGCATGTGCCTGCTAATTGACATTTGGTTTCGCGAGCAACAAGCAACATACGACGCATGCGCGATGTACGTTCGGCTTGTCCAAGTGAAGACATCAAACTCCGCAACGTTTTTCTTAGACAGAGGGACGACTGCGCTCTGTAGCAGGGCGAAAAGCACTCCCTAGAATTATCGAACGTTAGGTAAGCCCCTTGGAACACGTTTCGGCCATACAAATTATGTGTTTTTCCGCTTGGAGTGCAATTGACGTGCCGACGCGGGGTAACACCACGACGAAAGTGTGTCCCTTTTTGTGCTAGAAGCCGGCATTCGATAATTCAGCATCAGCCTATATTTATGTCCACTGCCGGACGAATACCTCTTCCTGTGATCACCAATTACCACTGTCTTGCGCTAGCTGATTCCAACTTGCACCTGCAAATTTCCCAACCTCATCACCGCACCTAGTTTTCTGCCGTCCTCGACTGCGCTTCCCTTCTCTTGGTACCATTCTGTAACTCTAATGGTCCACCGGTTATCAATCCTATGCATTACATTGCCTGCCCAGCACCATTTTTTACGCTTAATGTCAACTAGAATATTGGCTATTCCCGTTTGTTTTCTGATCCAGACCGCTCCCTTCCTTTGGCTTAACGTTAGGCCTAACATTTTTCGTTCCATCGCTCTTTGTGCGCTCCTTAACTTGCTCTCCAGCTTCTGTGAAAAATAGTGTCGTGGAGCACAAGTAGAACACCCGGCTTCTAATCTGAAGGTCGTAATTTCGAATCCTCCTCCGGTCCACTACATTTTCAGGCATGGAGGGGTGCCTGACACCGGTAAAAAAATGCCACCGAGAGCTAGTGGGGCTGTACCAATCTAGGTGCAACCAAATTAGGAAGGCCCACTAAGCTTCAACAAAGTCACTCCCTCACCAGAACAGGAACTGGCCTCCCTGGTGCAGTGTTCGCCCACTACCTCCCTAATGACTCCTACAATTCGATAATTGTAAAAGCACAACTTCAAGACTTGTGTTTTTTAAGCAGGAAAGCTCAGCCTCACTGGAGCTTGGTAGACCGGCCACAGGATTTGGAGGTCCCTTGCCCGCGTATCACGCGCATTTTGCGCATTTTGTTTCGTTTGCTGCTTGAATTTGCTATCGCCGTTTGTTGACTCTGCCGGAACTACTTTGTAGAAGCTATGCATGCGAACTAATGGTTTCACATTTATAAGCCCTACTGATTGGTCGCTCCGCATGAAATGAAGTATTAGTTGGCATAAGTCTTCGATATTGTCGTACTTAACAAAGGCACAGCTCCTGCACCTTGCAACCTAGGTGACGATTCTGTGTAGTGCACAGGTTGGTACACAAGTCAATTGTTCCTACTAGCAACGCCTAGTAAACAACGTACACAGAAACAAAAAAAGAATACAGTACAAGCACTGAACAGTTGAAACTTTATTATAAAACAAACACGATGTGTATGGTACAACGCAAAACAAAGAAAAACAATACATGGCAGCGATACATCAGCAAATAACAGTTAAACCATAAGAGTATGAAGGTATGTAAAAAAGTTATAAAAATGCTATCTCTACCATTGTCAGTATGGTGGATAAAGCACATGCTCCCTGTTTAAAAGCACCCTAAAGAAAAACACTGAACGCCAGACCTTACGAGTAAGCTTTAGCTCGTGATCTTCTATATAAAGACATGGAAAGAGAGAAAATATTTTTTCTTAGCAACAACTGCACGAAATTTGATTAGGTTTGTTGCACATAAAAGAATACTAAAATCTGCTAACAGTAGGAAGTGCATTTTCAATTTGTCATAAATTTTTTCGGAAACCGGAAAAGAACTGAAGGATCAAGTTTATAACTCTGTGACTCAACAATAGAGAGCGACATCACAAAAATTAGGTGCATTCTGTCAAATTGATTTTATAAGACATATAGCGCGGGCAAAATCAATGTATTACACTGTTATCTCATGCATACCACTTATTTTTGAGCAGTACGTTTGCGAAACATTTGTAAACATTGTACCTAGTCATTGTAAAGTTCAAGCTATTACATCAAATTTGTCCACTTTAGATGTACTAGGAGACGCAATTTACATAACTGTGATTGTCGTTTTAGTGCGCAGTTACAGATTTGTAAACTTCTATTTTCCATTTTTTGTGAGGTTGCCAATTTACGGCAATGTTTGTAAAACATGTTGGGCCTTAAATTGAAATTATGCTTTTCAGAATTGTTAAAATTTAATGTTTTCTCTCAAATGCATCAAATTTCCTTTAAATCGGAGCAGCAGTGGTTGCATGGAAGTATTTTCGTAGTTTACATGTATTTGATAAGGGAACCCCAGCTGGTCTCAAGGTAAAGCTCCCATCACCGTATTGTGCCGTCCACCCTATACGTACGCTGCCGCATGACTGTGGCAAATTGTACATGACACCGGTGTGATATTCAGTATACTTATTGATATGATTAGCATAGCAGCCAGTAGGAATCTTGTTATACTACAGTCCCGTGTTTTTCCTTCGTGTGTACGGTGTGTGCTGTGCGCTGCTACTATGATTAAGTTCAAATTCGTCAGTTCGCATTCTTCCACGGTGCACTGTTCTCACAAGGTTCACACGAGTAAACCAGTTAGTCCTCACACGTTGAATAAAAGATGCGCAAGGGTTACGATGGAGCGTAAATGCGTACCAGTAATTATCATCGTCAAACCTCTATTGCTCATCATTTAAAATTATAATTCTGCCACCCGGTAACACTGATTCTCCTTCTCTCATAATGTTTCTTAACTTTCTATCTCTTTTTACTCTTCCCCACATGTAGGGTAACCTACTGGGCGTAACCTTCGGGGACCACCCTGTCATTTTTTCTTTCTCCTTCACTCTCTCTATCTTGGGGCGAATTGACAACAATTTTCGCTCATTAGTTCTCTATGACTCAGGCGACGGGTCGCCTTCGCTAATAATATGTTCAACACAAAGATTGCAGAAAATTTCTTTTACAATCAATTTAATGGTAAGAGCTTGTTTGGGAATACGGCCCTTTACGTACGAGTGGGCAGTCATTACTTAGTTCTCGATCATATACGAACGGATAATTTTATTTTCGATATATACGAAGTTAACATGCCTGACTATATTTCCTGCTAAACTCTAATCATATGCAACATATCGGTTTGTGTCAAACACACGTCATACACACACAACTGCAGAGACCTTAACTGTGTAAAAAAAGTACATGTATGCGTTCTACATGAATAAACAGCATAGTATCAGTTTAGAACATTAAACTGCAGACCATTCACTGGGGCCTGTTCGCGGGCATTACGCATGCCTGCGGGGTTCCTTAAAACCAATTTGGGATCCTGGTCCGGTGTTTGAAGAAGCACGTCCATGATGAAATATCAAGCCATTTCGTACTTGAAAAGAAAACATCCATTGCGGGTTTCCTCGTATGTGTGTCTTTGAATCTTCGAATAGAGCGGCATGGCAAGCTTTAGAATTGGAAGCGATAAGCAGCTGCTCTGCCCGAAAGCGGCAGTATTCGTGGAACGACTGTTCACGAGCCGGCGACGGCCCACTCTGTTATTTTTCAAGGGCTCGAATGGAGTTCTCTTTTTTTGGCGCAGTTGCTTCCGCGACTACGCATCTTTGTCTTGTTTACCCTCGAAGCGCAGCTGAATAAACACATGCTGTTGCGGTAGCCTCGAGTCTCGGCTAGTCTTGCTCCTAAAGGCAATATTGATTCAAGATGAGCGGAAAGCCCACTACAAGCAAATCTGCGGACATAAATACAAGCTGAAATTCAATATCGAGGAACATTCCAACCATCGCTAAAGTGTAGATTAAGCTTAACCGAAATACTGCGCCCGCAGAATCGTAGACACTGTTTTTGATATTAAGGCGGTGCTTCTGCGTTGTGAAAGCGCGATGTCACTACGTACTTATTCAGAACAGAGCGTCTATAAACATTTGCAGCATTGGGTCCGAGAGGGACACTTCGCGGGGTTTACGTAACGAACTGTGCTTTTGACCAGCGGTTACGTATATCGTCCGGTAACCTAGTTTATGAATACAAAAAATAGATAAAATTCTTCTTCGTGTTGTTTCTGCGGTTTTACGTGCCAAAGACTATTCTGATTATGAGGCACGCCATAGTGGAGGGCTCCGGATTAATTTTTACCACCTGAGGTTCTTTAACGTGCACTACAACGCAAGCACACGGGCGTTTTTGTATTTCGTCTCCATCGAAATGCAGTCGCGGAAGCCGGTATTCGATCCCGAGCTCAGCAGCGGAACGCCTTAGCTGACTGACGCGTCGCGGCGGGTTAGATAAGATTAATTGCGTTTGCGAGGCCCCAGGGCCACCCTAGATCAATAAAAATGTACAGAAACTATAGGAGATGATTGTCAATGTCAGCGAGTAGCCTAATGCAAATGGCGTTCGGGGTCGTGTTTTGTAGCCTACCGGAGGCGTTCTTACGTGGCACAACGCATTCATCATGCTTCCAAACCTTATTGATTGGGGAAGCGTTTGAGGGGCATTTCATAGCACTTAGGAAAGGACATATTATATTACCCAACTTGTCTACAAACAGACGGACATACATAGATGTATATATATATATATATATATATATATATATATATAGAGAGAGAGAGAGAGAGAGAGATAGATAGATAGATAGATAGATAGATAGATAGATAGATAGATAGAAGCGATAAAGGACTGGTATCACAAACGACAAATCAAACGGCGATGAAGGGCTGGCAGAGCAAACGGCGAAGCTTCCAAAAAAAAACTATACATGCTTTATTAGGGCAATCGTGCTTGACAGCGCATTTCTCTTTCAGTGAGGTTATTTAGGTAGCGCTTCTTGTTTCCCTGCGTTATTCCGTACAGAACAAAAACGGTCACCAGAACATCTGTCAGGGTAGTAAAGGCAATGTATGTCAGCTGTGTTGCTTGTGTAAGCCACCAGTGTGCGCCGTCTCCAGGGAGGTACGTGAGCGATGGTGTTAAAGGCGACAGCATGCCTCCTCTCGCACCGCCGGAGTCCTCGCCCGCCGCCACCGTATTGGAAGGCCACTCCAGCGGTGGGAGACGAAGACGGCAGTCGCCATGTTGCCGCTTTCGGGGGGAAGGCTAGCAGCAGTGCTCGGCTGTTGCTCTCTCCCTTAGGTAAGAAACTGCGCACAAGATCATCATCAGCAGCCTGTAGTTATGTCCAATGCAGGACAAAGGCCTCTGCTTGCGGTCTCCAATTACCCCTGTCTTGCGCTAGTTGATTCCAACTTGCGCCTGCAAATGCCCTAACTTCATCATCCCACCTAGTTTTCTGCTGTCCTCGATTGCGCTTCCCTTCTCTTGGTATCCATTATGTAACTCTAATGGTCGATCGGTTATCCATCCTCCGCATTATATGGCCTGCCCAGCTCCATTCTTAGCCCTTAATGTCAACTAGAATATCGGTTACCCCGTTTACTCTCTAATGCACACCGCTCTCTTTCCGTCTCTTAACATTAGGCCTAACATTTTTGGTTCCATCGCTCTTTGTGCGGTCCTTAACTTGTTCGCGAGCTTCTGTCTTAACCTCCAAGTTTCTGCCCCATATGTTAGCACCGGTAGAATGCAATGACTTTACACTTTTCTTTTCAACGACATTCCAGTCAGAATTTGTCAATGCCTGCCGTATGCACTCCAATCCATTTTTATCATTCTGTAAATTTCGCTGTGAGTAATTGACCTAGGAAAACGTACTCCTGTACAGACTCTAGAAGCTGACTGGTGATCCTGAATTCTTGTTCCCTTGCCAGGCTATTGAACATTGTCTTTGTCTTCTGCATATTAATCTTCAACCCCACCCTTACACTTTCTCGGTTAAGGTTCTCAATCATTTGTTGTATTTCGTCCCCAGTGTCGCTGAACAGGGCAATTTCATCTGAAAACCGAAGGTTGCTGAGATATTTGCCGTTGATCCGCACTCCTAAGCCTTCCCAGTCTAATGGCTTGAATACTTCTAAGCATGCAGTGAATACCATTGGAGAGCTATTTATCACTTTATAGTGCCATTATATGTCTCTCCCCTCGAGCCGTGGAATAAAAACAAATGTATAAATTCAGCCAAATGTTAGACACTTATACAATATTATTAAATGCACTAAGTTGTTGTTTTCTTCTCGGATAACGTTCTAGCTGCATTTATTTCCTTGGCGCAAGCGATAAGTTGATTACGCTGAAGAGTTATCTTTTCTTTCCCGCAAATTGTTTATTGTACAAGACAATCGCTTTCGCTAAAACTCCTTTTGGGGCCTGTGATGTAAGTGTCTACGGGGGCAGAGTGTCCGTACAGGCGAAGGCTTGCCCCATCCTCAACGCGAACGAAATAAGCTTCGACAGCTGCCTCGTCGACGATGGATACAATCGTCCAATATTTGCGTAGATTTCTCGAGAAACAGTGTCAATCATACGTTTGCGTAGTCTCCTGTTAGGGAAACTCTCAACGCACACGATCTGTAGCAGGTCATTAGTTACAAGTTTGCTCACACAGATAAGACAAGCCTTCTCAAGTAAAGTAGAGTGAGTGCCACTAGTTTAAGGCAACTTTACACCAGTAGTTTCTAAAGCTGTCTCAAACTTAAGAGTCCTGGTTGAGTTCAAATATTGTGGGGCAGTGGCGTACCCTGCGGCCTCTTCCATGATGCTCCTCGAGGAACACTGCTGAGGTTAGGAGCTGCTTGGGAAATATCGGACCTCTGTAGTAGCTCGAGCCGTATCGGGAGTTTCTCATGTTGCTCTCCAATATTCTCTTGGACAGCTTTCATCTAATTATAAAAATGGAGAACTTGATTACCTATTGAAGACTAATTATATTATAAGGCGCAATGTGAAAAAATTATCTGAGTATCTCTAAGTGACGGCAAACAAAATTGCCATCGTTCTGTTCAGCTACGTAGCATTTGCATAATTTTAATGTTTGGCGAAGTTAAGCAAAAATACCCTGTACTAATTTGTGTTTGTTAAAGGTGTTCTTTTTTGCGGGAAACTTAACGAAAAAACTTATTTCCTACAATGGTCGTTCTCGTCGTATTCACACACGGACTGATTCTCCTCAGGTGAAGGTTTGAGGTGAAACGGAAGCAACTCTGTAAATTTGCAGCTCCCGCTATTGCTAAGTATTTTGCGTTGCGCAATACTCCACGTTGGAAACGCTACTATATATGCATTGGAAAGACTCTTAGGCGCTGACAGACACGAGTTGCGACGCTATGCATAAAATAAATATAGTTATTTAATGTTTCAAAATTGCGGGGCATAGTTAAGCATAAGCCAACACAATTATATCTGGAAAAGCACATAAGCCATTCTAAGTATGCGCGTTTATCCTACACAATATTTGCACGGAGTCGGCCGGACAGAATAACCACCATCGCTTGAGAAATTGAACGCTGCTAGAGAGAGAGAGAATAACCATCTTTATTGAGAGATTATTTTAAGGGTTGTCTTCGGGTGATCTCCCTTTCCAGGAAACCACAGGCTTTTGCCGCGTCCGCCCCTCGCTACTAGCAGGCGCTTGCTTGCGAGGGTGGAGCTGGCTAGGGCACTCTCCCAAAGCTCAGGTGTGTGGTATGGATTGGGTGATTTTCCAAGGGGTGATTCTGTGCAGCCCCCTACCATGTGGTAGAGGGTGCCCTGTGCTCCACAAAAAGGGCAAAGGGAGAGGAGATGTAAGGGGTTTTAACGCTGCTTTCGTTTTACTCTGCGATGTTGTCTTATTGTTTCGCTGTGGAAGAACGCTTTCTTTCGTTATCTGATCAAGTATAAACACACAGCACTTCCTTCATCCAAGGAAAGAAGACTCCCCGGTGTTGGCACGAGTTCTTCGCGTGGAATTGCGGAACGGAAATGTGCTCGCGCAATCACAGCGTCATCTACAGAAATATCAAACGCCCACCAGACTCACACGGACTGATTCTCCTCAGGTGAAAGTTCGTGGTAAAAGGGAAGCAACTCTGTGAATTTGAAAAGAAAAGTAGCTTTCACGATGTTTACGAAGCGTTCTGCATTTCGTTCTGGCCATTCAGCACGTGGAGGCGACTGTCTTGAGCAGCTGTAGAAAACAATGGCAGCAACATTCTAGATAGGCGAACAGGACGATTAATTTGCTTGCTGTCGTTCAGACCTGCTAACTAGCCGTGGTTTGTGTGCCGCAATCTTACCACACTTGCGCTCGAAACGGCCCTATTGCGCATCTCAGAAATTATAACGGGCCACTTTGTTTGTTGGAGTCGGCAGGGATGTACCGACCGCAACGATTCAACCACGATAATTAGACTGCATGGCGGCTGGCACTTTTAGTGCAACTGGTGATCGCTGAGTGATCACTGGGGGGGGGGGGGGGGGGGCAATGCAGTCACAATGCGCCACAAAGGTCCTTAATTTTGTCTTATAGCACACTGCATCAGCTCGTTGTCCCACGCGTCCACAGGTGGTGCTAAATGCGCGATCGGCCATGTGCTCCGAGAGTCGCATTTTAACCGCAAAGCACTGTATAGTGCTCAGATGTATTAAAACGAACGCTTGAGTGCGTCGCCGTAGATATCTGTACCACTGTCTCGTGACAATCACCTGCGTTATCACTGAAAGTAAGCGCTTGCGTTACTGTGCGTGTACTGCGCATGCGTTGTTACGAGGGCACACACAGGCGCAGTGGCAGCCGGAGGCTGTCACTGCACGTGCACGTATACCCTTGCCAATACCGCACGCCATTATCATGAGCTGGTGCTGCAGGTATCTACAGCCATGCGCTCGTGCGTTCCTTTTAACATATCTGTACTTTGTCATGTCTGGTACCCTTATAAAAAGTCACCAGCCGTTCCCCTGCCGAGAAAAGTGGTGTAAGCGAAGCTTGTCGTGTTTCTATCTGACCTTCGTCAGGGTAACGTAAAGTTCACGACAGGTCATGGTAATAAAACATAAACGTTTATTAAATGTATGCATCGAGGGAAGGAAACGTACAGCGCAACGAAAGGGTAAGTTGCACGAAAGGGAAACTAAAGTAGAAGGAAAGGGAACGAAAAGTAGCACGAAAGGAAACTAACAGCAGTGGGAAAGGGAAGGGAAAGTAGCAGGTCCAGTACAGACACGACAACCTTCGCTTACCCCCATATTCTCGACAGGGGAAGGGCTGGTGCTTTGCTTTCTTCCTTTCCTTCTTTCTTTCTCTCTCTCTTTCTCTATCTCTCCCTCTCTTTCCCTCTCTTTCTATATTTCTGTATCTCTTACTCTCTCATTCTCTTTCTTGCTTTCTTGCTCTTTCTTTATCTTTCTTTCGCTTTCTTTCTTTCTCTCAATCTCATTCTCTTACAATATTTCTCTCTTTTTTGCTATTTCTTTCTCTGTTTTTTATCTTTCTCTCTTCCTCTCTTTTTTGTCCCTGGAATGTTCCATTGAGCTTGGACCCTTCGGCACTATCACCAGGATCGGCCCCACTTTTCAGCGTGACACCACCACAGTGACAAGCACGATCTTATTTCTATAAAGTTGTTTCTGTCTCTCTCTCACCTCCATTTTACGCCATGTCTTTCGAGCTACAGCGCATCAAGTGCATGAATAGTCTCGATCAGTTCCTCTTTCACAAGAATCGAATGGCAGGGTTCTTTCGTCTGGCGCATCAGTTCTACGAAGCCCGCCAGTCGGAGGAACAGTCACGAAAGGGAATGCTGTAATTCTCCCGAATGCAGCGCCAAGCTACAGAGAAAAGTGATATAATGGTTTCTCAGAGGGAAACCATTCCAGTTTGTTGATAAATGTGTCCTGCTATAGGTAATGTTACTGTTTATATTTGGTTTGAGAACAGGCGTTTCTGCGAAGACCACTTAGTAGATTTTAAATATCGCCTTTGGTAAATAGCACATTTGCAGCGTTCCCTCGAAGAGGCGGACATTACTTGCACGAGATATCGCTGTGTGTAATCGACTAATAAACAAACATTCGCTAAATAAGGTTTAGGTTTTTACCTGGCAGCACACATTGCAAATTTCAAGTTGTAGCCGGTGAGACTGGAAGGCATTTCTATTTTTAAAAAAAGAACTCTGTAGATGACACAATTTTAGAGATATGCACCTTCAAGCTTGCGGTAAGAATGCACTGTCGTTACACTTAATTGTTTTTTAACTACACGCCATTTTATGCATTGAAGCACAAAAGTCACTGAATCACGGATGTATTTCTCGGCAAATTTCGGGAAATAATATCTCGAAACGGGTGCCCGCCTGAGAATTCCTTATAAGTCGATCCACCTTGCGAACTATCCTGCTACAATTTCTAAATTGAACTATATGCCTTAAGGTAAGTAGTTAAAAAGGTGATTAGTTAATTTTCATTAGTGAGTGATGCATTTCGAATTTACGTGCAAATATTGTTCGCCTGTGTGAGTGACCCAGTTGAAAAATTAGAATTGTGCTATCTGTCATAGGGCATTTTTTTAAATTGGTCAATGGTTTCGCAAAAACACCCGGTTCACTTGAGAGGAAAAGCCAAGTGAGGAGCAGGCTGGCTAGGGCCTGCGGAAGGCGCACAATACATGCCTACTCTTCAGAAAACACGGCTCAGAAATGTAGAAATGGCACATAGGAAGAAAGATCGAAACCGAAACCAATTTATTTACTGGGCGGTCGCTCTACAATCTGAATCAACCAGGACGCTAGCAAATTGCAAAGCGAGGCTAGAGGTTTTTCTGTAGGTGCGTTTCTCGGCTTCATAAAATGTTCACTCTGATGAATCCTTCCTTTGGTGTTACTTTTCTTTCTTCTTTTTTTTTTCTTTTTTTTTTTTGGGGGGGGGGGGGGGGGCGGGGAGGGGAGCGAGTTTCACAAAACTTACACAAAAATATGTCGTTATAATTATCGTGAACAGCCTGTACCAGGCAACATCGACCTACGCGTTCCCCTTCAACATCAATCTCAGGGCCGAATGCCGCCCTTAAAGGGACCGTTGACTGCCTCCAACCCCTTTTCGACCCGCCCTAGGCCAGACACAACCAGTTCAACCCGATTTCTTTCTGAGAATAACAAGGACCAAGGGGGCCTTGCGTGCTTCGGCGTTCTGCCCACTGTCGGACGCCGAAGTACTGGTTCTGCTCGCATCGCGCGAGCTGTCTGACGCAGTCTTCGTCACCCGAGGTGACTAAAGCACATCAGCCAGTGATGCTGAGGCACTCTGACGTGCATCCCGTTGATGTGAAACTAAACGGACGCCTCTACGCACGATCTTGGCTTTTCGTAACTGCATGCGCGTCATTCGGCGTTGTTGTCAAGAAAAAGCAGAGGTGAGAAAAATCCTTCCCCCTATACTTCTCCTCGGGTCAACTTTTGCGCCGGGAAGCGGCCTACGTTAGCGGTGCGTGTTGCGGTCAATATCACAGCGAAACTGAAGGCGAGATGTGGGCGGCTTAGTTGAATCAGTTTCGCTATAAGTGACATCAGTAATAAGGAGACATCTTCGATGGCAAAGTCGCAACGGAGGCGCAGGAGCCAGAGCGATTGCTCCACACTGCAGGGCAATATCGTTTTGCAATTTGCAGGAATTCTTTGGTTTAGAGGTAAAGCATAAATGCGTGTTTGAAAATTGCTACACTTGCTGGCGGTAGCATAGTGGCAATGGGGTTGCGCTGGTAAGCTCGAGGTCGCGAACGCGATCTCGGCTCTGGAAGCTTTCTATTGGGTCGGAGTACAAAAACACTCGTGTACTTAGGTAGAGAGAAAGAGCGAGAGAGGAAAGGCAGGGAGGTTAACCAGAGGCGAGTTTCCGGTTTGCTATCCTGCACTGGGGTGAGGGATATAGGGTTTGGAAAGAGGGCACAGACAGTGAGAGAGCGGGAAAAAACAGCAGGAACAGGTAACACACTAAGGAAAGAACCGCAGTTCACATTTATGTCATAGTTTCTCACCACGGCGTGCCTCACAAAGAGATCTCGGTTTTGGCACGTAAACACCCAGAAATATTTTTTTCTTCTTCTTCGCAGCTCTTATGTGCTTTTCGTTGACATGACCAAACTTCTTGTCGTCGAGATGCGTGGGCCACTACGGGTTACAGCTCAGTACAGATCACGCACATATTGGCATATCACACACATAGCATACGCACATGTATTTATATATGTATGTATGTATGTATGTATGTATGTATGTATGTATGTATGTATGTATGTATGTATGTATGTATGTATGTATGTATGTATGTATGTATGTATGTATGTATGTATGTATGTATGTATGTATGTATGTATGTATGTATGCAATATGATTGCAAGTCACAAGTGGTAATTCATCGCAATAAGTCCCTCTCAATTGACGTCAAATATTTGCTGACCAGCAACATTCTTAACAGCCTAAGCCCCCATGTGAATAAGCGGGACGATAACTTCTGAACTCCGTTCATACGATACAATATAAAGAGGAACAAGACAAGAACGTAACACTAGTCTGTTGTTTCGTGTACTTCGAAATTATGAATTGCACGAATTTATGTGACAAGTCTAAATGAGCAAGTCGCTGAATCAGTTGTTTGCATCTTCGGGTTAGCTAACTGAATATGTCTGTTGGCTCCATGTTGTACTTGTTTTTACGCGTAATAATAATATAATGATCTAAGTGCATTCCTAGAATCGATGCCGTAGTTGCCAATTGCTTGCTCACCAACCTGATTTTTCCACACTTTTGCATTGGAGTCGCCCATGGCTACAGTATACTGACTTTGCACCTTTTTCATTGCTAATTCAACATCTTCATAAAACTGTTCTATTTCTTCATCATCGTGACTAGAGGTTGGGGCGTAGGCTTGTACTACCTTCATTTTGTACCTCCTATTTAGCTTTATTACGACGACTGCTACTCTCTCATTAATGCTGTGGAATTCATAAATGTTGCCCGCTATGTTGTTATGGACTAGAAATCCTACCCCGGATCCTCTCTTATCTGGAAGACCTCTGTAGCAGAAGACGTGGCCGTTAGTCAGCACTGTGAAAGCCTCACCAGTTCGTCTAACCCCCCTCACTAAGGCCAATAATATCCCAGGCAATGCCTGATAATTCTTCAAATAGTCCTGCTAAGCTAGCCTCACTCGAGAGGGTTCGCGTGTTGAACGTTGCCAGGTTCAGTTTCCATTGGCGGCCTGTCCAGACCAGACATTCTTAGCACCCTCTGCCACGTAGCAGGTCTGATCGCCGCCTTGGTCAGGTGCTCCGCAGCCACTGGGAACTGAGGGCCATGGGTTAATTGTCGGAGTCATGAGGGAGGTAGTGGCCGAATACTGCACCAGGGAGGCCAATTCCTGTTCTGGTGAGGGAGGGACTTTGATGAAGCTTAGTGGGCCTTCCTAGTTTGGTTGAACCTGAGCTAGTATAGCCCACTAGCTCTCGGCAATACATATTTTTCTTGCCGGTGTCAGGTACCACTCCATGCCCGAAAATGTAGTGGACTGGAGCAGGATTCGAACTTAAGACCTTCAGATTTGAGGCCGGGTATTCTACCTCGGCTCCACGCCACCACCAGCGGAGACATGACCAGGGGAAAAGCTGCTGGAGAAGATGGAATAACAGTAGATTTAATAAAAGATGGAGGAGATATCATGCTTGAAAAGCTTGCGGCCCTTTATACGCAATGCCTCGCATCTTCAAGTGCACCAGATAGCTGTAAGCACGTCTACAATATACTAATCCATAAAAAGGGGGACGTTAAAGATTTGAAGAATTATAGACCCATTAGCTTGCTTTCAGTATTGTATAAAATATTCACCAAGATAATTTCCAATGGCAACACTTGACTTCAACCAACCATGAGAACAGGCTGGCTTCAGGAAGGGATATTCTACGATGGATCATATCCATGTCATCAAACAGGTAATCGAGAAATCTGCGGAGTACAATCAGCCTCTCTATATGGGTTTCGTAGATTATGAAAAGGCATTTGATTCAGTAGAGATACCAGCACCCATAGAGGCATTGCGTAATCAAGGAGTACAGGGCATACGTGAATATCTTAGCAAACATCTACCAGGATTCCACAGCTACCTTGGTTCTCCACAAGAAACGTTCTCCACAAGAAAACCTATCAAGAAAGGGGTCAGGCAAGGAGACACAATCTCTCCGATGCTATTCACTGCATGCTTAGAAGAAGTATTCAAGCTCTTAGATGGGAAGGCTTAGGAGTGAGGATCAACGGCGAATATCCCAGCAACTTCGGTTTGCAGATTAGATTGTCCTATTCAGCAACAATGGAGACGAATTACAGCAAATGATTGAGGACCTTAATCAAGAAAGTGTAAGAATTGGGTTGAACATGAATATGCAGAAGACAAAGATAATGTTCAATTGCCTGGCAAGGGAACAAGAATTCAGGTCACCAGTCAGCCTCTAGAGTCTGGAAAGGAGTACGTTTTCTAGGTCAATTACTCACAGCGAAATTTACAGAAGAATAAAAGGGTTGGAGTGCCTATGGCAGGCATTGCCAAATCTGACTGGAATGTCGTTGAAAAGAAAAACGTACAATTATTGCATTATACCGGTGCTAACATATGGGCAGAAACTTGGAGGTTAACAGAAGCTCGAGAACAAATTAAGGACCGTGCAAAGAGTGATGGACGAAAACTCTTAGGACTAACGTTAAGAGACAGGAAGAGAGCGGTGTGGATCAGAGAACAAACGGGGATAGCCGATATTCTAGTTGACATTAAGCGGAAGAATGCAGCTGGGCAGGCCATGTAATGCTCAGGATGGATAACCGGTGGACCATTAGGGTTACAGAATTGACACCAAGAGAAGGGAAGCGCAGTCGAGGTCAGCCGAAACCAGATGGGGCGATGAAGTTAGGAAATTTGCAGGCGCAAGTTGGAATGCGCTAGCGCAAGACAGCGTAATTGGAGATCGCAGGGAGATGCCTTCGTCCTGCAGTGGACATAAAATATAAGCTGATGGGATCTAAGTGCAAAGAAAACAAAAAAGCAAGACAAATTAACAGGCTTCAAATAATTTACAGCGTCACAGAGCCTTTGCTGTTGATTGTGAACGAAAGACCCCGACGAAAAGTCGTTATATTTAATCCAATATGCTTAGATTACGGCGAGTGTTTCCTTAATCTCATCGCGTTTCTCCCTTTCCAGGCGGGTTGCCATCAAACACTTGATTATAATTGCTTTGTTTTATTTAGCAGATCCGTACACATACGTGGATGTCATTTTATTCGTGAACACAGTTGCATTGTGCACCCGTTGCTAGCCACTTTCGGAAGGACATGCAAGGGCGAGCCAAACAACGATCTGGCGCAATGGAAGAAGAAAGAACACAAATAGCAGCGGTGGGCTGAAATAGGATGGCACAGCGATTTGTTCGCGGCCGAGAGAAAATGACCTGCCGCGCACTCCGTGTAAATAGAACGAATCCGCGCACACGCACTCCTGTCTCGCGGCACGCGCGATTTGGAGGTCCAGCCCGAGGCGTTATTTGCGGAGCCACGGCTCACGAGTATAGGAGGCAGGGGGGGGGGGGGGGGGGGTGCTTCGCTTAAAGCGGCAGTGTTTGTTAACGCTACGCACAACCAGACCGAAGACAGCAAAGCACTGCCGCCCTTTTAAGCATGCGAAGCAAGGAAGGAAGAGAGTAGAAGGCCGAACCGAGCGCACCCAACTTGTATATGTTTCTTTGGCTTTCTTTTTTTTGCATTTTTATCACTTCTCGTGGCTTACGCATTCTCTCCAGAGATTCCGTTCGTCTGTGCGGTGCCCGCAAGCGCGGCGGCTGCTGACGGTGCGCCCGAAGCCGAGAAGCCTTATTCTGGGCGGAATAACTTCTCTTTCTCTTCGTGCACGTCATTGTCGGGAATTGCCATGTGTGTATAAATATTGACACCTCCCTCACGGAAGCTGACGGACCACGAGGTGTAGGCTGACTTGTCTATCCTTTGCTTGTTCTTTTCTTAATTCGGGCGTTCCTTCTTTCCCCTCTCTCTCTCTGCCTCTCGCTTTCTCTCTCTCTCGCTTGCGCGGCCGCCGACGAAAATTCGCGATAGCTCTCACACTCGCGATGTAACTTGGAATAAAAGTGGCATTTAACTTACTGGAACTACACTGTGAGTCCGTTATGAGGAATGCCAGATTGTGGACGGCTAAACAAATAACATCTGGAGTTTTAAGGGCGAGAATCCCGATCTAATTATGAGGCACACCATAGTTTGCCGAAGTGGGGTTCTTTAAGGTGCACCTATACTGTAAGTATGTGAGCATTATTTCGCATTTCGCATTCGTCGAAATGCGCATGCCGACGCGCGGAGTAGAACCCTTCAACCTGAGCACAGCCGCAGTACGGCATAGCTGCTGGACCACGGCGGAGGGTATGGTGTCACATTTAAAGCCAAGCTTTCGCCTTATTTCTCACTTTACCATTTCTGGGTGCAGACCGATTTTCGCACGATGGCTCACGACGGGTAACGTTCTAAGTACCGTGATTGAATGATAGTTGACTGGACGATTCCATTTAACGCCGCGGTTTAGAAAGCGGGGTTTAGAGCGAGAGTCGATTCTGCCTCGTAAACGCGAAGTGGAGCTTCGTCGAGTGGGCACCGACGAGGCCGGTCGGGGGTCCATCTAGTGAACGTGTCCATTTCGTGTGTGCTGCTGAAGTGCTGATTGGCAGCGTATGCCTGTCTTCTTCTCACGCGTATCCCAGTCCAGTAAGAATACATTTAGAGAATACCCCCGCAGTGCACGCGGAAACGTGAGGCGTAACACCGTCGTTACGCAGCGAAGATTAGCTTGGAACACGAACTGAAGAACCACAGCTGCTTAGTGATTCGGTACGATTGAATATTCACCTACACCGCGAACAAAACAGACTGAACAAACTGACTGGCTAGTTAGCATCGCATTACGTGAGGTTTAGCGCCAACAGAGCCCGCAAGAGGACAGAGACAACTCAGACCAAGGCAATGCTAACAAACGACTGGTGGTTTATTGCTGTTGTAGTTTGTTCCTTTTTTTGTACGCTTTGCTTCTTTGCTAACTATTGGACGATTATACATGTTTAGTAACCAAACGCCATAACGATGGGCTGTTAGTAGCGCCATTTCTTGGCCGTCACTGTCGTAATGAGTGCCCCGTTCGCGCTATAACCCACGTAAAACAGTCTGGACACGGAGGAAGCTTCACGGGTGCATACTCGAGTCGCGTCGTCCTGTTGCCGTGTTCATTCTGTCTTGTGCGCGTTGTAGGTAGAGCTAGAGGACTAGTGCACATTTCCTCGTAAACTCGAAGCCGGGGGCCTTCGATACGCAGCAATATAACCTGACAGCGGTACTTACGAGTGCAGAGAAGTAGTTCGAGCAAACGTTTATGCTGAATGAGTATGGTCCGGCCTGTAGTGTGGTATACACTCTAGTTTCTGCCGGACGTGTCTGCGATGTTGGAGCACCGCAAGTTTATGCTGGGGCAGGCATTTCCTGGTTAAAATGTGTCGAACCTGGTAGTAGGCTCCGTACTTGCAAATAGTTGCCGAAAAAGAACAGCGTTTCTCTCAAACACTAATGTAAGCTTCTCTTGAAAAAAATTCTCGAACCGTGTTGAATCCCACACAATTTTTTTAGTATATAGTATACTTCATACAACGTCCGGTGTAGAGAGGGCGCCACTTATATTGAAATCACACTATCGTCCATCGGGCGTATTGCGTATTTTCTTCCCTTTCCATTCTAGTTATTACTTATTACCATCGTCAGGAGTGAATGATATTGGTAATAAAAAAAACGCACCGTCATGACAGCTACCGATGAAGCGCAAAAAGTATGGTAGACGCAAAAAAATATTGTGGGTTTTACGTGCCAAAGCCACCATATGATTATGAGGCACACCGTAGCGGGGGCTCCGGAATAATTCTGACCATCTGGGATTTTTTAACGTGCACCCAATATAAGGTACATGGGCGTTCGCATTTCGACCCCAACGAAATGTTTTGGCATTTCGCCCCTGGATTCGATCCCGTGCCCTCGGGGTGAGCCGCGCAACTGCAAAGCCACTATGCCACCCCGGCGGGTAGACGAAGAGACAGTGTTTACAAAATACGGCTCTAGAGTAAGAAGCAGTTGTAGTGATATCTTTCGCGTGGTTACCACATGCGCACTGTTTAACGCAGTAATCAGACTCGGAACAGATTCGCAGTGGTGCGGGAAAAAGATAAACGCTTTGCTGAAGATAACAAGGCAGCTGGATAGACCTAAAGTCCCTAGATTTCCAAAGAAAGCAAAAAATATCTAGGGACTTTAGATAGACCCTAAGAGTGCTTCTGGTGTTCGGTGTGATTATGCAGTGCTACGCTGATTAAACTCTATGAGGTAAGGTCGGAGCGTGACTCAGCCACACAACAGTGGCTCTGGAAGCAATCGGAGACAGGGAAGAGGGAAGCACTGGTTAGAGTTCCAGGCCACCACACATGTGAAGAAATTCGGTACCCCCTGCCAGATGTACTTTGAGCCGGAAGTGCACTGGATAATGCGCGGTGAAGTCACGTTGAAGAAAGCTATGCGTTTATGCCTAGGAGAACAACTTGCCCTTGAGGAGCACGGTCTTTGGTCGCTCATTCTTTTTCTGGGATTTTACGCGCCAGAACCGCGATCTCCTTATGAGGCACGACGTAGTGGGGGATTCCGGATTAACTTTGAGCCCCTGGGCGCGTGCCCAATGTGCGCCCAACGTGCGCCCAATGCATGATACACGGGTGTTTTGTTGTGGTTTTTTTTTTTTTTTTTTTTTTGGGGGGGGGCATTTTGACCTCATCGAAATGCCGCCGCCGTGGCCGGGATTCGATCCCGCGCCCTCGAGCTTAGCAGCGCAAAGCCGAAGCCACTATGCCACCACGGCCCTTAATGAGTTTCTCTTTATGTGGCCGCAGTCACTTGACTGCGGCTGTTAAACTGTTACACTTTGGCAGTTTAACGAAGACATTTTGACATCTCATCACGCATAGGGATTTCTAGGTTGTCCTAACTTGTGGGTTCAACATCAAGTTGCTTTGGAACGTTAAAATTCTTCGGTTATTCAATCACCGACTGAGTTATTTATTCATACAAACAAACAAATCTCGACAGAAATCGTCTCACTACGACTGTCGATAGTAATGCGAATAGCGTTCGAGCAGTGCAGCGACGCGCACTATAAGTGAAGTAACGTTTACTTAACGTGGGTACTGATAATACTGGCACTTCCGTTGTCTCGGCTATATGCCACATAATTTGACATTGGCAGTGTCCATGACGACGAGAGTATGACCCCGACACAGTGAGGGTGGAATGGCGAAGAAGGAATTATATCGATAGAACGACGAAGGCGATATAACGATGCCAGCATGACGGCAATTTTATCTCGGTTCTCAAATTAGGCGATGGCGTAAAGAGGAGATGAGGACAACGGAGGTGGCAAACGAGTGTACCGTGACAATGGCGTGTTGACCACTGCATTAGAAGCGTGTGTGACCACGATGGTGTGCGGACGGCATGACGATAGTCGGGTGACGAAGCTCAAGTGAGCACGATGGCACGGCTTCGACAGCATCACGATGGTGGCTCACCATCGAATGCTAAACGACTGTATGAGACGATGACGTGGTGACGACGCGAGAGTCGGATGATAAAGCTGTGATACGGACGGTGCGACGAGCGTCACGACGACGTCACGACCGCGAGTACACATCTACTAGCCGAAGCTACTCGTGTTAGAAAACTTGGGCCACTGGGTCGGCTTAGATGGAGCCAGAACGACCGCATGATGACAGTAAGGTCATAAAGCTAGAATGACGACGATTTTACGATCATCACGACCGACTTCACGACCGACACCCCGACCATCACGACACCAGAAATCTAGTGACCCAAGCAAGTACAGAACTTGGGCTACTGGGTCAGCATAGATAGATACTCAAAACGGCCGAATTAAGCAAAGAATGCCCATTCGCATTAGAAACTTGTATATTGCACCGACATGCTGTTTCCTCTACACTGCACACTAGAATGGCGACAGCTACGACCATGATGATCATAAATCAAATTGGAATTCATGTTTGGTGAGATATTCTGCTCAAATTGCCTCATTTGGTATCTTTCGGTGCAAGTGGTGAGTGATTATTGCTTTTGTGCAGCGCCGAACACTGCTTGATATGTGTTTTTGCAATTATCCCTTGATATATGTTACAGTATGAGACCAGTTCGTGCTGGTATTTGTATGATATAATTCTCGCACACGCATCATCTTTACTGACTGTATTGAATACAGTGAAAGAAAGACAGCTATCGCAAAAGATATCTTTAGAAGCGTTTTTATTCCTCAGCTGTTGGTGCTGTGCTATTTCCTGGCCGCACTGGCCACGTTTTGATAGGGGCAGCATGTATATAAAAATGGCCACGTATGTAAATTTAGACGCATTTTGGAAAAAAATATAGCCAGCTTCACAGACTTAACGTCGCGAAGACTGATGAAACAATGGAGCTGGTGGCTTGTACTAGTCTTTACATACCTTTAGCATGGCTTTTACTCAGCTATTACTCGGCTTACACTTAGCGTTATTTGAATTTTTACTTAGCTTTAACTTTTGCTTTTTCTTAGCTTTAACTATGCTTTAACGTCGATTTTTTTATCTTCACAGCGAGCGTCTTCGTAGCGTTGCCGAGATGCAGCTTCTCTCTCTGCAAACTCTGCATCTCCAACCCTCCTCCGTCGCTTTGCTTCAGCAGCCCTTGCTCGGGAATCCGGATCTGCGCGCAGTCGTTGAAGCCGCTCCCGAGTAGCATCACGACTCCTTTGACGCCGCGCTTCTTCTTCGGGAGAAAGCTGCTTCTTCGTCCTAGCCATGCTCACGGCAGAATAACGCCAGCGCACGCTCTCTTCAGCTCAAGAGAACCCAGCACGTCATGGTTACGTCATCACTTCTCTCTCTCGTAAGCTCCCCCTCAACTATTGCGTGGCTCACAGTCTGATCTCGCCCCCACTACGTCATCGCTACCCTCTCTTTAGCTCCACCCACCTGCTGCTCAGCGCGCGCCTTTGTCACCCTCGCCGCTCTCTGAACAGCTGCGCTCCGGAGCGCGCTCCTCACCCAGCTGCGCCGATTCTTGGCGTACGCTCGGCACGGCTCAGCGTCGACCTTAGACAGCTCCGCTGTTAAAACCAGGCAATCTGAATTCAGATTCCCCTCCGTGACAGCGTCTCTCATAGGCCACTTAATTGCTTTGGAAAGCCTAACAATAAATTTTAATTTCATTTGATTTGATTGGTTGCCGAGACACGATGGCGATCGATATTGGTGATCTAGTGCAACAGCCGATATGGTTCAACTTTAGGAGAGAGCGAGAGAGAGATAAGTTTGATGCCAAAGTAGGGGATGTTAATCGCAAGATAAATATCCAATTTGCTGCACTTCACTGCCAAAGAAGTAAGGGGAGATAAAAACGTTGGTGCAGCAGTTGACCTGTAATAAGGAGCTCAAGAAAGCAGCATGCTCGACGAAATATAAATGTTGAGTGTTCTTTTATTTATACCAGCTCTCGACCCTTGCGGGATAGCATAATCGTTTTGGGTTCTTCTTAGCTGTTGGACACCGAGGCGGAAGGTCTCGGAACTTTCTGCCGCCATTTCGTGGGCTCTCAAGTTTCCGTTCGTACGCCTTCTTCTCTTTATGTTCCATTGTGGCGCAAACGCTTTAGCGGAAATGGCTGTTTGCCCAGCGCCGGGGCACCCTTGGCTGTCATGAGACCGGCCTTGCGTTCCTCGTAACCTTTGGGGCCATTATACGACGTCTTTCTTCTGTCTGGCGGGAGATGAGACTCATTTGCAATTCACTGCGATTAATTAGGAACACGGCTTCGTATGACCTTTACTCCACGGTTCACTCTTTTTCGGGCCACTAACAGCGCAAGCTCGGAAAGCACTCTCCTGCTGCAGGTCTAAGCTATACAAAAAGTGTCAGCGCAATACAAGGGTACGGCTACCCAACTTAGCCCACTCCAATGCGTGTAGTGGCGGGAAGATACATTGTTTTCTATAGGCGTGATAGAGGCTGAAGACCAATTTACCAGTTAAGGCTGGTTTAGTGTTGATCTTTAAAGCCACTTCGTTCGACTTTTGCACTGTTGCTGCTGCTATCTGCCGCGCCACGTCAGAGGGTCGTGAGAGCGTCTATAAGGATGACAAGAGTGCGGCACAGGGGTCAGGTTACGTCATAAACTCGTTTGTGATCTGTTAGACCTTTGTAACGCGTCATCACAATGCCCCCCAGACTCCTGCAATTATTTGTTAACCTACTGCAAAAGCACTGCAGAAGATGCAGCGCATACCTTTGTACTAACGCGCAGCAATCTAGAAGAGAAGTACATAGAGCAGTAGAAAGGTGGTAAAGAGAAGAGGCTCGGGATGGGCATAGTCGACGCAGGGATGAAACGAGTGAATAACAAGCAGCCTTGCCATTCTTCGCTCGTGCCATCCAGCACCACCTAGAACAAGTTGGTGGCAGCTCACACACGTGGACGGAGCACCGGAGAGGAGAAAGACGAAGTAAGAAAGCCCGCCTCGTTTGGGGTCTCTTAAATAAAGCAAATTCTCTACTGTAGACATGGCAACAGTTATTCACAAACTATAAATTCAAGGCGCGGTACAATGCGATACATCATACGCTTCTGCTCTCTCTGAAAAATAAATGCCGTGTAAATTTGTCCAGTGCACAACTGGCGCAGGGCGTGCAGATGCAAAGGTCCTTGTAAATACCGTCACGTCAAGGCGTCACTACGCAGGCGACGCTACAGCAAATCAACACGTCTATGCACGCCGTGGTAGCTTAGTGGTTAAGTCGGCGCTCGAGGTCGCGGGTTCAATCCCGACAAGAGGCGGTTTTCTACTGGGGCGAAAGGCCAAAACACTTGTGTACTGAGATTCAGGTGCAATAAAGAGCACAAAGTGAACAAGATTATTAAGGCGAAAGCCTTAAATGGCTCTTGGGTCTAAAACTAAACCGTCCGAAAAATTCAGTGGCACACACAAATTGGGGGTCGAACCCTCCATCTTTGGTGGGAGTCAAATCCACGATATTTGGTGATAATTACGGTAAAGTTAATTTAGGCACAGTTAATAAAGACAGATTTAATTAAGGCACTCGAACCCACTACCTTTGGTGGGAGTCGAACCTTTTATCTTTGGTGTTACTTAAGGCTAAGTTAATTAAGGTACCGCCATGATGCCACTAACAAAGGTCGTTCGAGGGGCTTAATTAACTCTGCATCAATTAAGATAGAGTTAAGGCACTCGAATCTACGACCTTTGGTGGAAGTCGAACCCATAACCATTGGTGAGAGTAGCACCTACGACCTGTGGTGTTACTTAGGGCGAAGGTAATTAAGAATCAGTAAAGACAAAGTTAAAATAAGATAGAGTTTATTAAGGCAGTCAAACTCACAGCATTTGGTGAGAGTCGCACTCTCGACCTTTGTTACTTAGGGCGAAGGTAATTAAGGCACAGTTAATTAAGGTAGAGTTAATTAAGGCATTCGAACCCACGAGCTTTGGTGGGACAAAACAAGTAAGAATGCATTCGAATGAGAATGTCAAGTAATCTATTGAATGACTCGACAGCGCACAGGCTTCCGCCTTCATCCTCTATTGTATGCTAAAGTGACCGCCAACTTTTCCAATGTCCCCCACTAAGGCATGCCTCCTAATCGGATTCTGGTTTTGGTGCGTAGAGCCCCACATTTCCGCCACGGTGCTATGCGCCGTTTGAGCCAATGTCAATGCAACCCTTCTCGCCGGCAATGAACAATGTTGCACAATAATTCCTCGAGCAAACACGTCTCGATGTGGGTTCTCTGTATTACGCAAGCACAAGTGGTACACCCATGTAAGATAACGTTTAAATTTGACTCGCCACATTGCTATTGCAATAAACGCTGAAGAACATTTGCCGTCAACGTAACCGCCAATTATCATCAATCAACGCAAACAGCTCAGAAAGCTTCGCTTACCTCGGTTCTTTGTGAGCGTGAGATCCGCATAATTTTCTTTTCAACAAGTAGTTTGTGCAAGTCATGTGGGGGCTCGGCATCCTCCGACAGCCATAATTGCTGTAAGGCATCACTGTGTAAGGGTATCAGTCAGGGGGGTAGCCAGGGGGGGGGGGGGGGGGGCTGATGGGGCCTCAGCCCCCCCCCCCCCCCCAAAAAAAAGACAAGAAAAAAACATTTTTTTCGTGCCGGCATGCACCGCCGACCAAAACTACCACCGACGCCGGGAATCATTCTGGATTCTGTCTACAATGTCTTTTTCACGCTCGACAAGACATTTCGGCACGATCATTGCGAACTCGGCCTGGACTTCGTGGCAACGCCCTTGCACCTGGAGTCACGTAACGCAAGGAGCCCCATCCGAGCACTTTCAAGGGCTTTTCGATAGCGAGCGGGCGCGTTGCGGCATCTCGCAGCGGCCGCGGAATCTACGGAGCGCATGGATTTTTATTACGAAACTGTATTGGTATTAAGTTCTCATAAACTTTTTGACGCGAAAGGTGCACTGACATTTCCAAAGGTGTGCTTTAAAAGATTTTTAATTCTGGAACTTTATGGGGTTAATGCTAGTATAAACTTGTGCCAACATGCTTGCACTGGAGCTCTCGTGTCCAAGCCATTCCAGAAATGAAAGCACGCGCTCGCAATCTTCCACACACACGAAAATACTAAATATTACCGTGGCTGTGAGCTGGCAGCTGATAATTTTCTCCAAACATTTTCAGGAAGCGTGCCCAATGTGATCGATAAGCTGTACCAGGGCAGGCAACATAAAATATGAGAAAACAGGAGAAAGTAAATGGCCTACTATTGAGGAAATTCTTTTTGCGGGTGATAAGGCCTGGCTCTCCGTGGCCACGGGGACAGTGGCCCTATGGATTTAAGCATAGCCGCCTCCCCCCCCCCCCCCCCTGAAAATACAGGTATATTCCGAGCGCTTCTTCGCATGCGAGCTGATTGTGGAGATACATATCTGTAGAACCATTTGGAAAGTTGCCACAGTAATGCCTCGTATTTAAGCCAAGATGCACAAAACCAAATTATAGAAATTTGTGGTGCAATTATAAAAGAAAGCCTAGTTGCAAAAGCAGGTTGTTTCTCCCTACTTCCTGACAAAACGACGGACATCGCTGCAGTCGAACAGCCTACTGTTTTTGCAAGGTACCTAAGCAAGGATGCCAACGACATCGAGAGAGTGTTTTAGGTTTTAGCACCGGAATAGATGCCCTCTCTCTTTGCGACTGCAGGTTCCATGTAAATGTGTACAAACTGTTCCAGATCCTAGTCACCCTTCGAGTGACCACTGCCAGCGCAGAGAGAATATTTTTTAACAAGAGCTTACTAAAAAACTACTTGCGCTCTACATTGTCTGTGGAACGCATGGTTAGATTGGCGCTTCTATACACCCACAAAGATGTCGGCATCACAGTGTCCGAAGTAATTGACCGCTTCGCTAAACTTTCCCGCCGAGTGAAGTTTGTACTTTAGATAGCGAAGCAGCAAAAATCAATGCAAGTAAAAAGCTCTGTTGCTTCAAGTCCATAAAAGCGTAATTATGAAAACGTATGACTGCTCGTGAGCTTTTAAAACCGCAGAAATGTTCGCCGTTTATTCTAACAATTAGCATCATGATCGAAATTATCATGCGAATACGAAAATTACGAGGACATCAATAACCAATTTTGACCAATCTTGATCATTGAAAGCCCGGCCCACGCGACGTTTCCTAACAACATACTCAGATATTGGGTAGTTCAACTTGCTGCATCATCTGTGGCTTTCATTTGGCCTTTTCTCTCCTTTTTAGCTACCTGCTTTTATTTATTTTTTGAAACGAAGCAATACCCTCCTTTAAGTTTGGGTGCAGAATAATTGTTGTCGCTGTGCAGGCAGTTAAATTACACATTTTCATACTGATTTCTGCATTATTCCTCTATTATTCTACAAAATGGCGCCCGAGTACATATCACGATTTCTGCGATCATAGTTTTCTTCTTGCCTAGATCATCTGTCTTTCTGTGCGCAAAGTTTACTATCTGTGACTGCGCAACATGTTTATTTGTCTTGTTGGACGCATTGTATACAGTGACGTTTGCTTAAATACGTAGATTTATTGGAGACTTAGACGTATATTTAAATATCTTGTTGCGAGGTTTTCTGTATACAAGGAGTGAACTTTTTTCCAGCGACTCTTTCTTGCCGTTTAGCGAGTTGTATTTTCGCATTTCTGTTTTCCATTCTATCTTCACATTTCTAATGTATATTTTGCAGAACTCCTACTTTTTATTTGCGCTCACTGTTGCGAGTATAATCTCGGTGTAATTGCAATGCACGACTTGTAACAGCTGCTCCTGCGCAATCTATTGCAACGAGGGACAGCGTCATGGAGGTTTTTTTCCTGGCTGTTGCATATGTGAAAAAATGTAAACAAGGTTCTTGAATGACAAAGATTCATCAAAATATTTGTCCTCAACTTATTCATTTCATGGCCTTTACGTTTTTCATATCAGCTGCATGCACTGCTTTGCTGGTTTCGAACGCATATAGTTCTCAAGTCGGTGTGATATTTTCTTTACTTATTAAATAGACAGAAAAACGCGGCAGCATTGATATCAGTTCTTTCTGCCACAGTTTTTGGGACATACGAATATATTCTTGTATGTAAAAGTACATATTGTACTTCACAGCGCGCAGCGTTGAATAATTAGTGTGCAGCATCTAATTTACAATGGCATTGGCAATGCATTTATTATTCATGTATTTGAGCCCTCGACAAATTCCGTAAGGAGGAGGCCGCGTTGCAACCTGAGCCCCCCCCCCCCCCCCGCCCCCCCCCCAAACAAAATTTCTGGCTACGCCACTGGTATCAGTAGCACGCTAATTACGCTGATTTTGCTTATTCAGTCTTGGCATGAAAGCGGCGACGCTCGGTGAGGCTATGAAGGATTTTGCGATGTCTCGCCTTCTTGCATGTTTTTATGTGATTTACAGCCAAGTGACCGATAATGGGCGCCACTCCTACTGAAGCCACACAATTTCCTGTTGCATACCAATAGCAGCTTTCGCTGTAAAACGATTAGACGAAGAATAAAACAATCCGAATTGCCATAGCATTCACGCAGCTCGATCTATTAGTGACGATGACTTCACCGTCTCACTTGTTTTAACCACCTAACGTATAATGATTCGGTTAGGTTAGTCGCTTCTGTGCAGTACCAGAGTTGACTTTGCCGTGTATTTGCAGTCCTTGAGTTACCCGTTACAGCTTATAGGGTACACGCTATTCGCAGGCAGTGCGTTTGATGCTGTGCACCGTTTCCATCCGGATTTAAAAATTTCTTGCGCGTTTCTTTTGTTGGTTTTTTGCACTGCAGTTTGAAATCTTAGTGCTGTCGTTACATCGGCTTCCGATAGAACTAACTGCGTGTTCCTTGCGATGAAGTGTGAAAGACATAACAAATAAAGAAAGTCGCAGTTTTGCCCGAAAGGCGAAGCATCGATTGCGATAGCAAATTAGTAGAGTAGTAAATGGTGAATACGAAGGCAAGGAAAGCAGTTTAATGGGCAGTATGAAGTTGCAAACATTCGATCGCTAACTAAATAGACAAGCACAGTGACACGCGCGCACAGGTAAACATGAACACCTCTCACTCGATGACCGTAGAAACTCGCTGTGAAAACCCCGGAGTAAGAAAGCGCGCCAGCAGCAGCGTGCAAATTGACCTTCGCGCTGTCTCTCGTCTCGCTTCAACGCGAACTAAATGTCGAAAGCACAGCGCATACGGAGCAACCGGCACTCGGCGCATGCACTTTGTCCCCATCGCAGATCGCTTTGAAGATGAGGCCCGCGCGGGTGCGCACATCACAGATCGCTTTCAAGGTACGGCGACCGCGCGGCCGCGCTGTGAGCAGCAACCGACGGAGCAGAACGCACCCCCCCCCCCCCGACCCGCCCTCTCCGTGGCCTCACCCCCGTGCCTCGCGCACGAAAGAAGAACGCGCGCTTCCGGCCTGGGGGAAGGAGGAAATAAACTTTATTGAGGACAAGGAGAGGGGGAGGGGGGAGCCGAGGTCAGGCAGAGGGGCTAGAGTGGCATTCCAGCTGGCCGCTTGTGGCCTGTCTGCCTCCCTGGCGTGCGCTACATTTGGCCGCGATAGCCGGCTCACCCTCGTACGCTTTCACTCACGCGCACAGCGTACGGTGCGCGGAGACCACTTTATCACCGTTGGACTTTATACGGAACCTCACGCCGACGGCGACGACGACGGCATAAATGCGCGTGGAGTGTCCATATAATTGCTATAGCAATAATAAAAGAAACGTTTCGTAAACGGTGATGCAGGCTGAATCATTGCTCGGCTTTCACACATATCTGGAAAAAATGCGAAGTTACAGATAACATAGACTTGCTTTTCAAAACTTTAAATGCAGCTTAAATTCCCTTCTGCAGCACGTTGAAGCGGCGTATCACGGAGGCAGCAGGATTTTGCTTGGCGCAGTATTTGCTGAAATAGAAGCCGATACGGCCAAAGCTTCCTTTGCAAAGTTCTTTTACTCCAAAAATTCTCTGGGTGTTCACGTCGTTATCGCGCTCTAGTTGGCTTACCGAGGCTTTCGATTTCGCTGAACGTGCATTGATGCGTACACAAGGAGTGCTTTCGCGTCTGTGTGTGCGCGTTCCCGGCGCGTGCCGTCGCTCAGACGCAAGGTGTAAACAAAATATTTCGTCCCATTGCCCACTGAACGCTTGAGTTAGATAAACAGTAGGCCATTTTCTTGAGCGCGAACTGAACGCTTTCTTTCCTTTCTCTTTCTTTTTCATTTCTGTTTTTCTTTTCTTGTGGGATGGCCGAGAGTGGGTTGTGCTACATTTACCAAAGCAGGCGAATTCTCTTCGCTGCGCCGAAGTTTAGAGTGTCCGCCCATGCGGGTGCGGCAGAATGGAAGGGAATTCATGCTCGAAAAGACCGGACACTGACAGATGCTTGTTCCATGTAAGCTGCATTTGATTTCCGGCTCACAGAGTGAGACTGTTCGCACGGAGTTGAGGCGGCAGTCCAGGGGACAACTTCCGTAAAACATTGCTGCCTACAGTGACTCCGCTACACCGACTGTCACGGCCTTGTACGAGTGAAACAAAATGACCGCTTGCAAATGTGTCTGAATCGCCCCTTGTTTGAGATCTGTCTCCAAAAAAGAAGAACAATAAACGTTGGAATAGGCTTAACGGCATAGATGTGCCGATGTTTTATGAAAAAAGATGTCATCGTTTTCGCAGAAAGTGCAACGACGCAACCTATGTGAGAGTCCATGTGCGTGGTCGTTTTGCTTCCGGGGGTTCAAGACTGTTTTGACTTGTGTGTGTTTTCTCTGCGTTTTACTTTTCCCGACCGTCTTCGTGTTTCATTGCTATGGTTACACTGCTTGCATGTACTCGTTTGCAACGGACGACGAATTGAAATTTCAATGTCATGGCGTTGCACACTTCTTACGTGCACTTCTAATGTAAAGCTTTTCTGTTCACCGCTCCCAAAGAAGATGAAGCACGGAACCTCGAAATTTTTAAGCTTGGTGTCACCGTACACGACGCGAAATTTTAGTTTATTCTTTGTGAGAGTTGAATGCCGAATTTATTACAAAGCTGCATATTCTGCGGATGTCCGGTTGAAACCTTGTTTTAGGAATACGATATACACATTGATCACGCATGTACACCAACATCATTACTTACATTTTTATTTCAAAACAGATCAGATATGCTTGTACTTGCCAACTGCCAACTCCACATCTTCATCAGCGTGGCCATATTGGCATAGCGGACTAGTAACGCGCCTGATTCTGACCGAAAATAACGCGTATACGGTGTGTCAGGCACCACACGGTTGTAATAAAGTTAGAGAAACTGCGTGTTCTTTTCTGAAGTAAGGTATGCTCATGTAGTCTATCTCCTGTTGCGTTTGTTCTCTCTTCCTATGTTACTCTACGCTTTGCCAGAACGTTGAACAGACGAACCCGTGCATAAGTGCTTCTAGGACGTATTAGGCCGTTGAATAGAAGCATATGCCGCAAGACTTGGATACAAAAGGCAGAGGCCGAACTGAGAGACATTCCCCTAGCAAGCTGCTCATCGCGCTGGGAACGGGAAAGGTAAAAAAACGGGTACACGATCTGGGACGATGGTGACAGAGGGAAGAGGCTGAACACATAACGTGCAAGAACTCATAGCCTAGAGTCCAGGCGCGTACATCTTGAAAAGTCAAGTAAGGCCTGATCAAATAGCCTGAAAAATAGGTTTCCAGTGACGCCCAAGGTCCCAGTACGATCACATCTGACAACGTTTGGCTGTCGAGAGAGGCAAAAGTGGCAGTCAATCTCTTTGTACTGTTGTACTTTTCCATGTGCTGACGGCAGTCCCATAGCAGATGCCTATAGATTCCCGCTCATGGCTTTGTCTCCAGGTTGGGAAATCCTTAGACTGAGTGAGTCGCAATAAGTGCACGTAACGCGGTGTAAAGGCTACTCCCCGCCCACGCCTGTGAGAACACAGGCACCGTTGCGCTGAATTTTCGATGACAGTCTAAATGTCATCTAAACGCAGGACAAGCCGTAAGTAATATGAGCGGGAACACGGAAATTGTTTTAAGCAGCAGTTATTCTGGATGTGTGCACAACAAACAGACGGCAAAAAAATGACATTTACATTGATCTAGGCATGGCGCCCAGGCATAGTTAATACATCGAAAGCGATTTTAAGGTCACAGAAAATTGCTTTTTCATCTTATCTAGCTTGGTGGGAATGATGGGATGCGTGCATTTCACTTACTGGGAAGCACATGGAAAGAGCTAAAAGTTCAGATGAATATTTAAAAAAAATGGAGATTCCAGAGCATCACTCGCAGTCTTTATTCAACGACCCACGTAAAAGCTCGTATAACCGTGGGCTATCTACGTTCGTCATAATTGCAAATCGCAATACAGCTCGAACAGGTAGTGTGCTCGTTTCGATGTGCTTTACGTCATTTCTTACCCTGTTTTTCGTCGAATTATCGCAGGTTCGTTGACCTCCGGGAGTAGCCGAGCGGGGAGCGCTAGCAGCAGCAGCGCCTCGAGCAGTCGCCGGTCAAGCACTGCCAGCGTAGCGTCCTTGCATTCGGATGCCTCGGCTGCCGACGACGAGGAGGCCTCGGAACACAGGGCGTCACAGCCGCTGAGGGGCTACGAACGACCCGGTTCGGGGCGAAACGAAACCGAGTTACGAGCGGCAGCCATGACGGGGCTGGGTTTTGTTCGCGTCAAACTGCTCCAGGTGAGGGACTTCGAAAGTGATTGATACGCTCGCTGCATTTTTTTGTAAACAAAGCGACTTAGTGCTGACAAAAACATAAACACACACACGCAAAGAAAGTAGAAGATGACGTTCACGCAATTCTCCACTGTTCACCATATTCAAGTTTACCAAGTATATATGCAAAATTTGGGCACCTCTGTTATTCTAATAAAAATTTGCGCCAGTGAAGTTTTGTCACATTTGTTTCTCTGCAGTGAATGTAACGGTAGCGCAACAGCATCTTCCTGACTCACTACACCTTCTGCAGTTTCTCAACAGTTTCAGATTCCTAAATCTTCTGTCCGGGCATCATGAACCTCGCCGAACATTGAATTTGAGTAAGGCGGATAGGAAGCCAGTAAAAATGCTCATATTGGAATCTACGTGAAATGAGCTGCGTTAGTGAAGCGGTTAAGAAAAGCACTAGGACTAATGCGATGCGTACAAGTATGTTTATTTTCACCCTAGTCTTTTTGCGCATTGTACAGATCACAAGTTTAATATCGTGCAATCTTTATTCACTACGCCGTTCCCAAGCTAGGCCGAAATGGAAACCCCAATCGCTCGCAAATCCAAATGACCGCAAACTTAGTATTAAGCTAAACTCACAGGAAAATGCAAGCGTGAATGAGCTGGAAGTTTAGCACGAAGAGTCATGTATATAGATGGGGCTCCAGGTTCAGCAAGGCGTATTGTATACTAATGCGGGTGATCGATTTTTGTTTTTAGGAGAACTATTAATTACTGCTACACTTGTTCTGTTTTATGTATTCCGTGCCTGATATTATTAATATTACCGCAGCTACAACATTTTTGGTAGTTGAGGAGTTCAATGTGGTTTTGCGGGTGCAATGACTCGTTACGAGAAATTTGAAGTTTGTCTGCTTTTTTTTCCTTTTTGGTACTGGGTGTTTTTAATTTTTATGACTGCGGTGTAAATGGGGTGGACAGAATCAGTCAAGAGGGTACTCGTGCGCTGAAAGTAACAAAAGCTAGGCTAACTTTCAAGTAATATTTCATATAAAGTCTACGCAGATTTGAATTTGGAGAATGATTTAGGTGAATTCAGTGCTGCTCGTTTTAAGTGTAAACAGAGGCATAACGACGAAAATATAACCTTTGTTGCGGCTCTCCCTAAATGGCTGCTGTTATTGCGTTACCCTTGAGTGGCTAGTTTCCATTGCCCTTGGTAGAATATCCAAAGGAATCTGCCTACACCATCAGGGTATGAACATTCTCTTTACCTAATCGGGCTTTAGACGTACAACAACAGCAGGTCATTAGCTATATGCAAAAGCTGGTGAATTTCTGTTAAGGTGAAAAACCTTTTGGCTCGCAATTGAATTATAGTGCGACGGCGATTTTGCCTTTCGCGTTTGTCAGGTGAAACTGCTCTTTCGTACCTGCCGCCACGTGGGCCTCAACAACGCCAACTTTTGGGTTACGTGTTCTGACATACTAAACTGTAATTTGGTCAAACGACGCAGACATTAAGAGTGACAAACACTCCATGAGCTACACAAAACTGTATTTTATTTCCCGGAGCTCACAATGTAGGCTACGCATCAATTGAAGGATGATAGATAAATAGATAGATAGATAGATAGATAGATAGATAGATAGATACATACATACATACATACATACATACATACATACATACATACATACATACATACATACATACATGCGTACGTACATACATACGTACGTACGTATACATACATACATACGTACATACATACATACATACATACATACATACATACATACATACATACATACATACATACATACATACATACATACATACATACATACATACATACATACATACATACATACATACATACATACATACATACATACATACATACATACATTCATAGATGGATAGATAGATAGATAGATAGATAGATAGATAGATAGATAGATAGATAGATAGATAGATAGATAGATAGATAGATAGATAGATAGATAGATAAACTTCATTGAAAGAATGGCAGAGCGGCGACCTAAATTTCTTTGAAGCGCCGCTGTAGCCCAGTTATTATGGCGTCGCACTGCTGAGCACGACGCCATGGGTTCCACCACGGCCGCATTTCCATGCGAGGAGAATAAGAAAACGCTCGTGTAGCGTGCCTTGGAAGCACGCTGACGAATTTCAAGTGCTCAATATCACTCCAGGGCCCTCCACAATGGAGTCCCGCCCCATTATGCACAAGGTCCATCAGTTCTGCGGAATCCCGCAAGCAGGAGTAAAGTTCATAAGAGAGAAAAATTGTCATCCACTCGACTTGTAGTAGAAAAGGGCAAAGAAAACCCATACGGTTTTCAGAAAAAGAAAGCTCGGTAGCTCAAAGAAAAATTCGTCCCAATCCTGAGTGTAGCTTCGTATTACAAATCGCGTGGACTTCCCGTGCATGTTTTCCTGTCATCTCAAGCGAAGCGCTTATTTCGTACTCGAATTTCTGGAAGGCGCACTGACCATTGACCCACTTCTCAGGTGGAGCTGTCGTCCAACAACGGTCAGACAGGCGGACACGAACCTTCGGACCAGCAGGCGCCGACGCAGCAGCAGCCGACACCGGCGAGGCACGACATCGTCGACCCTTTCTGCGTCGTCAACCTCAAGGAGGCCGAGGAGATTCCGGGTGCGTACAGTTCATCCTATAGGTTACTTCAGCAGGCCTGTATTTCACATGGCGTGACGTCACCTACGGAATACTTACGCTTACGATGTAAACCGCGCGTTGCGAAAGGGACGCAGAGACCCAAAGTGTGGGCCATCGGTTATTGGATTGTGCTGGTAAGCTCAAGATTGCGGGTTTGGTTCCTGCCGCGGCGACCGCCTTTCGATGGGGGTGCAATACCAAAATGCTCGCGTGCTCAGATTTAGGTGCACGTTATAGAAACCCAGTTAGTCCCCTACTAGCGACCACCTGGTACTCATGTGGTCCCCTATAATTCCCTACTTATTTATTTATTTATTTATTTATTTAAAAATACCTTACAGGCCCCTAGAGGAATTGTGTAAGGGGAAGAGCACCATCAGAGATGATAACTTATACAATAATTTGAATAGATATGTGAACACATATACAAAAAATATAAGGTAACAAATGCGCATATATAGAGTAATATAGTGTTACAACATGTACAAGGAAGAAAACCGAAGGGTTTTGAACACGACAGCTTATTCAACAACAGAATTTCACACAGTAAAATATAGTCAATATAAAAACGTAGAATTATAGATTGTAGTTTATTCTCAAACTGTGGTTTTGTCACGTAACAACCCCAAATTAAATTTTGACATTGCGATAGCTGTTTTTGCTACATTACTCCAAATTTATTAAGTTCTAAACGCTGTGGTTCGAGATTATTTCATTATTTACCTGCAATTTTTGTAACAGAGAGGTAGATATTGAATTCAACGTTGTGCTTTCATGGGTTGGTCAAAATTAGGTTTCCGGGTAAATGTAATATAATTTATCACGATCACCTAAAGAACATCAATGCGTTTGCACGTATGCGAACCGGGAAAGTCAGATTTGGCTTAGAGACTAAATCTCTTCTCATAGCACTCTACTTGAACCATCGGCAGAGAGCTCTTCAGGCGAAGCGGTTTAGCTATTGCCGGAGTATGGTAGAGAAATAGGAGTGGGTGAGAACCGATAAGAGTGTGGGTGCCGTGACAGTCATCTGTCACGGCACTGCTATATGCATTGCGTCCAGAGGTTCTGCAAGCTCTTCATGACGACCCAACGGCTGGACACCTCGGTTTTTCCCGCACGCTCGCGAGGATACAAGAAAAATACTACTGGCCTCGCCTCTCTGCCGACGTCGCCCATTACGTAAGGACATGCCGAGACTGTCAGCGACGCAAAACACCGCCGACAAGGCCAGCCGGACTTCTACAGCCAATCGAGCCACCTCGCCGACCGTTCCAGCAGATTGGGATGGACTTACTGGGGCCTTTTCCGACGTCGACGTCCGGGAATAAATGGATCGTCGTACCTACGGACTACCTCACCCGGTACGCCGAAACAAAAGCCTTGCCCAAAGGCAGTGCTGCCGAGGTAGCCCGATTCTTCGTTGAGAACATCCTCCTGCGTCACGGTGCCCCAGAAGTCCTCATCACCGACAGAGGTACTGCCTTTACGGCAGAACTAACTCAAGCCATCCTGCGATACAGCCACACAAGCCATCGCCGGACCACCGCCTACCACCCGCAGACGAATGGCCTCACCGAGCGCCTAAATAAGACCATCGCCGACATGCTGGCAATGTACGTCGACGTCGAACACAAGACGTGGGATGCCATCCTTCCGTACGTGACCTTCGCATACAACACGGCCGTGCAAGAAACGACGCACATGGCGCCGTTCAACCTGGTCTACGGAAGGAACCCGGCAACGACGCTTGACGCCATGCTACCGGACGTCACCGACGAAGAAAATCTCGACGTTGCCACCTATTTGCAGCGTGCCGAAGAAGGTCGACAGCTCGCCCGACTGCGCATCAAGAACCAGCAGAGGACCGACAGCCGACACTACAACCTTCGACGACGCTACGTCGAGTACCAGCCCGGTGACCGTGTTTGGGTCTGGACTCCGATACGCCGACGAGGACTTAGCGAGAAGCTGTTACGTCGCTATTTCGGACCATATAAGATCACCCGACGTATTGGCGCACTGGACTATGAGGTCGTGCCAGACGGCATTTCGCAATCACAGCGGCGCCGGGCACGACCTGAAGTCATCCACGTGGTGCGTCTTAAGCCTTTCTACGCCCGCTGACAAACTTAGGTACTTTGTTACTTTGTTATTGTTTTTTGTTATTTTGTTTATTACGCATGGTTTTGTTTTCGCTTTCGTGTTTGTAGCATCGGGACGATGCTTTTTAAGGGGAGGGTATTGACACGTACACATGTTTATGTTTCACCGGTGGCCGCTTTCAACATTGGCTGACAAATGTTAAACGTCATCGCTCGGCGCAGGACGCGCCTGCATTGGAAGCTTCTCGGACGTTATCAATGCTTCTATCCGTCGTCTGTGGTCACCGACGCCCATGTAATCTGATTGTATGAGCGACGCGAATTGTCTAGAACTTTCTGGAAGACACGCGGGCATCAGGGATTAATCTGGAACCTTCGATGACTCAGGTATAAAAGCCGACGCGTTTCGCCGCTGATCAGATTTCGACGATCGCCGACTGTGTTCGCCGCTATCGTTGTGCTTCAAGTGTAACTTGCTTTTGTGGGCACAGGTTCGCCCAATAAAGAATCAGTTTCGTCATTCCCAGTTTTACGACTGTTTGCTTCATCGTCACTACTACGTGACAATATTCGCGATCACCGCAGCAAGCTTGTGTTACGCAACTGCATTCACTGCGAGGTGAGATGTTGGCAACCCGCCGTGGTTCCTCAGTGGCTATGGTGTTGGGCTGCTGAACACAAGGTCACGGGATCGAATCCCGGCCCCGGCGGCCGCACTTCGATGGGGGCGAAATGCCAAAACATCCGTGTACTTAGAATTAGGTGCACGTTAAAGAACCTCAGGTGGTCGAAATTTCCGGAGTCCCCCACTAGGGCGTGCCTTATAACCAGATCGTGGTTTTGGCACGTAAAACCCCATAATTAAAATTAATTGGATGTTGGCTTCCCGTATTATTCACCTAACGTCCCGCGTTATACAAAGTATTTTATAACGGCCACATTACTATCTATAGCACCTTATCTTTTCGTAAAGGGAACGAAGTGCGCTGAGAAGTTCGCGTCCATCTCATGTGCTTTTTAATAACATGATAATGTTGAGAAATTGGCGGTATCAGGTGGTGCCGGTTCCTTGTAGCTTGGAAAACAAATTTAAATTCCCAAAAGCGCCGGAGAACACTGAATGCAGTCGAACAGCGTAAACACGTTCTGCTCAGCAATATTGGAAACCGCGGAAGATAGTGCATGAACATGCACAAATATTTACTAACATGTATGAAGATGCACAGCTCCATAAGTAAACACGCAGTTCACAGTTTTGCAGATTAGTGGATCATAATCGCACTCTACACGAAATAACTACACATTGCATCAAATAACTTAGGAATCCTTTCATGACGCATGATACAGAGATTTACAATAAACATAAGATGCATGCATTTTACAGGAAAACGTTTTAAGTACCGTCCACATCATCTTTTGTTTATATTCGTCTTAAAATCTTACTTTGGGTTACAATGAAAGGAAGAGTGAATAATTAATGGCAGCAAGTTCGTGGCCTGCAGAATTGCGGGGCGCGTTGAAATGGTTCCTACCACGCTGACACCAGGATTGCAAGAATGCAGAACCCGCTCGCGATCGCAGTCGCAAGAAGCCTGCACAGTAAACTCTTAACCCAAGCCCAAACCGATCGTTCGTCGGTTCAGCAGGGCAATGTGAGATTGGAAGCGGAAATTCCTCAGCAAAAAAAAAAAAGACAGAAAGAAACACAGGGGACACGCAAGGCCGCACAAGGATGCAGAATGCCAGCCTTCACAGCCGCAGCGGAAGCCGCGCCAACAACGGAAGTTGCAGTAGACGCGTGATCAGCAACTCGACCATTTGTCTGTCGCGCTCCCACAGAACGAAGGCGAGAATGCGTTTGTGCCCCCTGAGATCACAGAGATGGGCCCGGCGCTTTCCAGGAAGTAGGCGAATGTGCTCGAAGCACTTGATTTCATACAGACAAATCAAAGTGCGCATCAAGTGGGTTACTATACGCGCACGAGAGTGACTATCAAAGTAAACCAAGAATTTTTTTCTGCTTCGAAGTGCGTAGGGGAGTTCCAAACAGTCGTCGTGTAACCGCAACGTGCCGCGGCGTGGTGTCTATAAGGAGTGCCTATAACATGGCTTCTATGGCGTGTATATAGCTCCAGAATTGCTTCCGGCGCATGCAGTAAGCAAAAGCATCGCCTTCGAGATGTGTTTCTCCTACCCGGGACAGTAGTTTTTGGTGCGTCAATTTGGACACCACCTATTGAGGAGCCACAGATGCATTGTAGAGAGTGGAGGCGATGCGGTAAAGCCTTCGCAGCATGCAGCAACATGCATCTGATAGAGCAGATAGTATAAAAGTACAAAGCTTGGTTACTGAAGCGTTTGAAAAAGTCTCCGGTATAGCGAAGGATTGCAAATGATATAGTGAAGACGCTTGTAATGCTTGTGATGTCATTTCGGGCAGGGGCGTACCAGACCTATAGGACTACTGAAGGGTGAGAACTGCCTTGTATACGTCTCCCGTGTCTTTTGATGTATGACATGCTCAGGTTTGCGTACGGTATTTGCAAAGGTACTTGTAAAGCGTATTGCATTCCCACCGCATGGATGTCTGCTGCCAGTTCATCAGTTCCTGTGAATTAGATTTCTCACTCTTTTATTCGTGGTTCCTGCTTCACTCTTGTACACGCTTGTCTATCTGTCTGTCTCTTTTCTTTATTTATTTCTTTGTTTCTTTCTTTCTTCCTTTCCTTCTTTCTTTCTTTCTTTCTATCTTCCTTCATTTCTTTCTTCGTCGTTTGCTTGCACTGTTAATTTGTTACCGTGATAATCCCGAAGTGGTCATCAGGCTGCGGGTGCGTTGTGAGCGTAGCCATGCGCACAGTCCAACCGTGACGACAATGCGGCTCATTTCGGCACTCTCACGCAGCTGAGAGTTGTCAAAATTTCAACAGCGTACATCCCACCCACATTCGGGCGTCGGCCGACATGACTGGACACAACCAGAGTCCTCGCAGTGATGACGCTGACGTCCATCCCAGGCCATTGACGATAATGACAGCCACACCATACCGAAAGAGCACTGGCCGTAGGTGTAGTAATGATTGAGGAGATTCTGCTTCATGAAGCAACATATAAGTTATAAAACACCCTAACAGACGACTCCGTAACAATTTCGGCCAACGAAAGCTTACCCAAGTCCAAGAAGATGAAATACCTTCATTCAGGTCTTATTTATTTATTTATTTATTTATTTATTTATTTATTTATTTATTTATTTATTTATTTATTTATTTATTTATTTCACATACTGTCAATCCCTCGTGGGATTATAAGAGGAAGGGCAAGTACAAGCGGTAGTATTTGTGAACAGAAAAAAAAAACATAAATGCATTATATAATCACAAAAGTGTTATTGCAAAAGCTTTTGCTTAACTAAACAACATAATTAGGCACACCATGAACAATTCAAGATATGGGTACAATTTACTATAACCTAAAAAAATCTAAGAAAATCAACAAAGCAATTCAAGAAAAAACTTGCAAACACTTGTTATAAACGTTATAAACAAGACTCCGTCATGCACATAATGCATCATACAAAACCTAAGTGTTGGTAAAAATGCACTTATAGATTAAAGTGCTAGCGCATGAAGATCAGTAACAAAGTAGAGTAAATAAATCAAAGCTGTAAGGCGAGTAGATCTTCTTCCACTGGACTAGCAAATGTATCTAATGAGGAGCTGTTACTAATGGCACGGCCGCATTTTATCGAGCGGCCGTGCTAACGAATTCACTCAGATTATCCCATTCTCTTATCGCTAAAGGAAAGAATGAATTCTTAAAGCAGTCGGTATGAAAATAATAATCATTGAGTGCCTGTGTATGTTTATGTCGCGTTCGCCGTGTTTCACTTCTGGAGATGTATCTAGAGGTATCGATGTTAAACTGGTTGTGTTAAAGCTGGTACATCAGCTTAGAACGGGCTAGGGCTGCTCGGTTTTGTACTGTTAAGATTCCGGCTTTGTTAAGTATAGTTCGCTGGGCGAGTCTGTTATTTTATTTTTATTGTATATATACCGTAATGCTTTCCTTTGTACACCTAGTTCGTTTAATTAGTTGCTCAGTGAATTGGAACCAGACAACATTTGCGTACTCAAAGACCGAACGGACAAACGTTTTGTAAGCCAGAAGTTTTGTATCGGGTGGTGCTAGTCGGAGGTGTCTTGCACGAAAAAAAGGCAGTTCATTGCAGTGGACGTAACCTTGTTTATATGGGCGTTCCATCTCAAGTCGCGTGTTAAGGCTAATCCGAGGTACTTGTGTTCATGAACATGTACCATTGGCACGTTGTTAACGGTATACATAAAGCTCGAGTTACCTTTTTTTTTTCTAGTGATTGTCAGAACAGCTGATTTCTTAGTATTGATAGTCATCTGCCAGTCGGCACACCAGTTAGACACCGCATTCAAGTCGTTATTTATTGTTATGTGGTCATCAGGCGAGTTAATATTTCGATAAAGAATGCAGTCTAATAGTCTAATGTTTGCTGTGATTTTGTTGGCAGGTCATTATTAATATTAGAAATAAAATGGGAGCCAGAACGCTTCCTTGGGGTTCCCCCGATGTTACGTGGGCTGTCTGGGAAATCTGCCCGTTCACTTCGACAAATTGGGCACGGTTAGTAAGGTAGTAGCAAATCCAGTCATCTATGGGGCCTGAACCTAATCTAACTTCAAGTTTTCTTACGAACCTTTTGTGTGATACCCGATCAAATGCCTTCAATAAATCGAGTAGGATGAGGTCTGTTTGTATCTTTTGGTCGATATTAAAAGAAATGTTGTTTCAGTAGCTGAATAACAGTAGAAAGCCCTCTGCGAAATCCATGTTGATACGGTGATATTATTGCAATGAAGGCGCGATGTTCTACGATCAGTTTCGTCACCGTTCACGTAGGGTTGCTGCGTGTGCCAAAGGAGCGGGCAACACCGGGCCACCATTTCTAAAAGGCTACTTTATGCAGCTGCCAGCAGGCCATGACACAAGTTTGTACCCGTGCCGTCACGGCAGCAGCTCGCATCTCCATAAACCAAGACCGCTTAGATTTTTTTTTCTTAAAAATGAAGCAATTAACTGCTCCAAGTGTTATACTGAACGACGCAGACCCCAAAATTGCGATTCATCTGCGAAATTTGAGCACCAACATAGCTGCGCTAAGCGCAAATTCTTTTTCGAATATTTTAAGCAAAATATGCACGTTACTGTAAAGAATAGCGCTCTATCTCTCTGATACTCTTTCCACCTTTCTTTTCTCTTTCTGCGCTTCCCCAAGGACAGGGTAGAAACCTGAACCTATTATGCTTCAGGTCCCTGCCTTTCCCAGCCTATTTCTCTCTCTCTCCCAGCCAAACCGGGCACGGCTAACCAGACCCACTTGAAAATGGGCTTACTGCGTGCCTGTGTGCCATGCCGTACTTTCATGATTTCGTTTATACTGTGTACTTTATTGGCAGCTGGCCCAAAACTCTGGATCAAGCCACAACACTTGCGCACAATAGCACCTCGTGCTGCGTAGAATGACTTGAAGAAGAGGGAAAATGCTTCTACACAGTGATTTCATGTTTTTACACAGTATATTTCACACGGCATTCTGAGACCTGGAGGCTTTTAAGCACTTTTTCAAATGCATGGGGGGTGTTTTTACTTTCCTAACGTTTGCTTTTCTTCTTCTAGCTGCTTTACGCTTTCGTGCGTTTATATTATTCACGGGTATACAGAAGGAATGCTATACATATGACGAAAACGTTGCGTGACACTTATATTAGAAGTGGCAACGATACTTTGGCAATATTCATTTCAAAGTTTTTGTATTAAGTTTCCCTACGGTGACATTTGGGTCCTTTTACAGAAAATTATCAAGTAACCAACTTTTTGATCATTTGATAAGAGTTAGGCTTTTCACAAACGATCAAACGCACGAAGCTAAATCAGAAACCAGAAATTTGACCTTCACGCTGCTTTCGTAATAGCTGTTCACAAAATTTGCTTCAAGGACTTCGATGCTCTATGTTGTTTCAGCAGTAGGAGAGGTAGGCATTTAGGAGTAATGACACTTCAAGCATTAATTGATTTGTAAGCAAGCTAGCAGCCTCAAATCTCAAAACGGCGCTCAATTCGAGATCTTTATGAGGGCTATATTTATTAGCACTATTAGAGCATTTTGTAGTGCACAAACTACAACAAAGTACAACTAATAAGTTCTTGTAGAACACTCCAGAAAAAGACGACATAGCACAATGCAGTTACTCTTGCTTACACTGATATTTAATAAAGACTACATTTGCAGTCATCGATGTTGCTATAGTAACATTTGTGCTCTTCGCGTGAAAATCGATTCGTACGTGATAATTATCATCATCATCAGCTTATATTTCTGTCCACTGCAGGACGAAGGCCTCTCCCTGCGATCTCCAATTACCCCTGTCTTGCGCTAGCTGATTCCAACTTGCGCCGGCGAATTTCCTAACGTGATAAATAAGTTAATGGTTAATCATATAATCATATATAATAATCAATAAGTCTCACATACTTTCTAATGTCTGTCGCTTATAATGACACGTTGCCTTCATGGCACTGTCTTTTACTTAAACCGGAGCCACTCAGTTAAAACGCGAATGCAAACTAGCCGCTGTTAAACCTTAATCGTTGACTCTCCCTATGTCAATCCCTCTTGCTTTGCATACACTCCCCAGTTTCCCCAGGCCGATATATATTTTGTTTTGTATGCAGAAATCTGTCTCATGCATTTCGTTGCCAAAACGCAGGCAAAGGCGTCCAGCTGGCACAGAGCAAGAAGTCTCTCTACCCGGAATGGAACTCCTGCTTCGACGTCCAGATTTTCAGAGGTGAGAGGAGCACAGAACTTTGTAGTGTAACAGTCGTGTAACCAACGAAACATTTAGGAGAACGTGCATGTTAGTATGGACCCTACTATCATCATCACCATCATCAGCAGCAGCAGGCTATACTTATGTCCACTGCAGGACGAAGGCCTCTCCCTGTGGTCTCCAGTTACACCTGTCTTGCGCTAGCTGATTCCAACTTGCGCCTGCAAGTTTCCTAACTTCATCACCCCACCTAGTTTTCTGCAGTCCTCGACTGCGCTTTCTTTCTCTTGGTATCCATTCTGTAACTATAATGGTCCACCGGTTATCCATCCTACGCATTACATGGCCTGCCCAGCTTCAATTTTTCTGCTTAATGTCAACTAGAATATCGGCTATCGCCGTTTGTGCTCTGATCCACACCGCTCTCTTCCTGTCTCGTAACGTTAGGCCTAACATTTCTTGTTCCATCGCTCTTTGTGCGGTCCTTAACTTGTTCTAGAGCTTCGTTGTTAACCTTCAAAATTCTGCCCCATATGTTAGCACCGGTAGAATGCAATTATTGTAAACTTTTCTTTTCAACGACAGTAGTAAGCTCCCAGTCAGGATTTGCGATGCCTGGCGTATGCACTCCAACCCAATTTTATTCTTCTGTAAATTTCTCATGATCAGGGTCCCCTGTGAGTAATTGACCTAGATAAACCTACTCCTTTACAGATTCTAGAGGCTGACTGGCGATCCTGAATTCTTGTTCCCTTGCCAGGCTATTGAGCATTATCTTTGTCTTCTGCATATTCATCTTCAACCCAATTCTTACACTTTCTCGATTAAGATCCTCAATCATTTGCTGTAATTCGTCCCCGTTGTTGCTGAATAGGGCAATGTCATCTACAAACCGAAGGTTGCTGAGATATTCGCCGTTGATCCTCACTCCTAAGCCTTCCCAGTCTAAGAGCTTGAATATTTCTTCTAAGCATGCAATGAACAGCATTGGAAAGATTGCGTCTTCTTGTCTGACCCCTGTCTTTATAGGAAACTTTCTACTTTTCTTGTGGAGAACCAAGGTAGCTGTGTGTGATTGTTAATTAGGTATCCGTCAAAATTCAGCTATTTGTAAATGACTCCATAATTTGCCACAATATTGATAACCCTCACGACCAGGTTCTAATAAATGAGGCTCTTAATCACATTAAAAATGGTGCGAGACCTGGCAAATGAAAATTAACCTAGGAAAAACAGTTGTCATGAGAATCACTAGAAAGCACTTACCGTTACAATTTAACTACTCATTAAATGGCAGGTAATTATCCGAACAGAAAAATTAAAAGTATTTAAGCGTCATTTTTACCTCGGATCTTCGGTGGAAAGAGCATATTTCTTACATGAAAAAAAAAAGCAGTAAGCAAACTTGGCTACTTAAGATGAACGTTGCGACAGGAACCACAAGATATTAGACTGATGACATAGAAAACGTTTATCCGACCAATCATAAAATATGCGTCAATAGTGTGGGACCCGTACAAGAAACAAAATATTGTCCAGTTAGGAAGTATTTAAGGAAAATCGTTTAGATTTCTCTAGAGTACAGCTGGCGCGCATCTGCTAGTGCCTTGGTGAAAAATACTGAACTGGATTCATCACAGTCCCGGCGCCATGCTGACCGGTTACAATATTTGTATCTACTCTATCACAAAGGAATAAAAAAGTGCGATTTCATCTATTCTGTCACCAAACGAACCACACGCACAGCCTTTACAGGCTAGCAGTATTGATGAAATAAACAAAAAATAAAAAAAATAAAGCACCGCAGAAAACATTACTTTGGTAATGGCTCCGCAAAAAAAAAGAAGATGACAAGGCTGGAAGCAAGACATTGAGGGCACAAGTGACAGAAGGCAATTTGGTGTCCCGCTGTTAGAACATTACCTTCACAGCAGACGTTCCGCTCAACAAAGAATGCCATTATAAGAGGTGGAAGCGGTAAACGCGCATGCACCGCGACACATCCAGCACTTGTGTACGCGAGCAAGTTTTTTGCGCTAGCACAGTTCATAAGAGCAGCTGTCATCCGAATCTTTAAGAGTGGCATGTCATTACCGAAAGCGGCCGGCCAATGCGAAACAGCTCTTACGAATGACGAGCTTTGGGAATACCACGCGAGGTTCTTACGTTTTAGTATAGAGCCGCACAAGTGTGCGAGAAGAAAATAGCATTTGAATTCAATATTTGGACGACGTCTCATCGGGTCGGGAAGTAGACTCATATGAGAAGCAGAAAAAAGCGAACGCCGGCCAAAATAGCGTTGTCAGGGAGGTTGACGGCCCGGCTACCACACGAAAGCTTTTTAACAAGGCTTCCGCGTGAAAGCTGATATTATGCCTAAGGACAAGATTTCCAATCAAAAAAAAAGAAAGAAAGAAAGAAAAAAACGCGTGGTGACAGAAGCGTCAACCCATTTGACAACTACTTTGGCCGGCGTTCTAAATATAGCAAAATTACGTTTTACTTTTTACTTGATCATATATGAGAAGTTACTTTCTTTGCCACAAGAATCGCCTCCCCTTTTTCTTCAGAAGTGTGAAGTGTCCATACAGATGCTCTGCATGGCTTTATATTTGCACATATCAACCAGAATTAAAAGAACGAACAATTAAGTTTTTCTTCCGTCGCACACGGGAACAAACTTCGGGTCAAACATTTGCACTAAACAAAGGCACTGCAGTCCATTTCTATAACTCTGCTCGCAACACCGATCATCGCTTACTGAAAGCCGCCTTCACGCTCTTGCTTGATTATGTCACATGTAATGTGTAGCTATGATCTTGTCCTGACATAATTAATTTTCGATAACGTGGAGACAAGTGAACACTATCACGTTTTGAGCGTGCACGTGCTTTACATTTGAGGAACGTTTCTGAAGCGACTGTTTATGACATGAATCCTCTAGAGCTTGATGAAGTGTAGTGGACGAGTGCTGCTGAAACGAAGTATCGCCTTGCTTTGTGCAAATTAATTAAGGATTGCAGAATGAACTTGCGTTTGTCTGCGCGGAAATATAAAGCGCTAGAGATATTTAATAGCCTTTCTGTACGCGTTTGATTTCAAAAGAAAATCGGATAAAATGTAATCATACTTGTATCCATTAACTTAAGGTCCACATCCCACCGCCTGTCTCGTCGAGGGTGACCGAATGAATTCCGCAATCTCTGGCGCGTATTTTGAGAAGGAGAAAAAGTAGGACAAATGTATATGCAGTATTCACAGATGCACCGCCCTTTGTTGCTTTTTCTATTTTCTATTACCGGTATCAATATGTATAGTTCATACTTTTCTGTAGTATAGTGTCACGCTGTGGTGACAGCGAAGAACAAATATACTGTCAATAATCAATTGAGACTCTGGCTTTTAATGAGTGTACTTTTGTCTAGAAAGATAACCAGCATTCAAAATACAACGACCGCGGCAAGCACAAGTGTATATTTGTCGGATCTGACCTCACGGGTGAAGCGCATCAACTGTTTTATCACCGTATATTTCGGAGCAGTTCACGGGGCATGCATGCTTTTTAGAATGTACAACAGTGTCCTGTGGCAACCTGATTAGGCAACCAGGAGTACAGACTTCTGGACTAGTTGGTTTTGTAGATTCAATGTGAATGTGGCGCTTAAGCGAAGTCCTTGCCGTGCACCGTAGGGCACTGTCCTTGTCATTCTCTCCTATCCGCATCGCTTGAGCTCTATGGTCACAGAAAATGAATAGATAACGCGGTTCCGCTACAGAATCGACGACATCACGCATAAAATTTCAGATACCGCAGCCGCGTCTATAGGTCCGACTCGCTAAGATGCTCCCCGGCAAAAATGCAAAACTATGTATATGTGTGGCATTATTTGGAAGTTTGAACTTTGCAGTAATACGTGATATATTATCACAACACATGAGGCGTTGGGCCATTGTGCATGCGACTCTTGTAATGCGAACTACTCCGCAGGTTACCGCGATCTCATAAAACATGGCAACGCCCAGGATAGCCACGATAGCCTACTTTATCCGCGCCATCACTCAGTCCCAGCTCACAATTAGGGCAAAGTATTAGCGATTGTTTTATCGTTATTATTGAGACTAGTTATTTTGCAGCTGCTTTAGGACACGAGATGTAGAACCGAGCCGGGCAAGTGTTTTGATTGCCACTAAGCAGTCGGTGCCTCAAGATTAGCGTTCGCAACGTGTTGGCGATGCGGAATGCTGCGAAGGCCTAACTCTTCACTTCACAATTCTTTTGATTCTAAGGTCTTTATAGCGGTATGCTTAAACGCTGCCGTGGTCTCGCGTAGAGGCGGGGCATGCGCAGAAGGCCTAACGTCTAACGTATAACGGCAAAATGTCACCTATATCTCGCAAAGTTAAAACTTTCTATTGTCACTCATTTCGTGGTGCGACGTTGCGCACTGTGTAAAAAGTTTGGTCGCCTGGCGAATGTCACAACGGTGGCAAGTGTAGAGCCGAGCTCGTGTGTTGGTTGACCTTCCATCAACTACGGCAGATTGTTCGCGAAGAGTTGCTCCATCGTGAAGAGATGTACTGTCGCACACCCGGCATCACTGGTGCGTACTCACCACCCGAGATGAGAAACACGGCCGTTTCGACCGCATGGCAACCGACGGTTCACACAGTGACCGTTGAGTATAGGTCTACCCCACAAACGAGAGGGACCATGAGCTATCACGATCACTACTACGACCAACGCCCTCGCCGCACGCACGACTCCCGGCGGCCGATGCCTAGCCATGATGAATGTGACCCACCTGCTGGCTATGCAGTCGACAGCAACGTGCGTGACTACATGGAGGAACATCGAAATGTGCGGCCTCTGCTGGTGTGTTTCCATTGCGGTGTCGCGAGCCACATAGCGAGGATTCGCAATCGTCGCCCAACAACGTGGAATGGTCGATCCAGGTTTTAAACGAGGACCACACTTTCTGTGAGGACAACTCAACAGCCGTACACCACCTCTTGGTCAGCTGGCGCTCCTCCCGGCAACGATTACTGGCAGAGAAGCTTTCGGAACCGCTCGCCGGCATCTGACAGGAGTTTGACGCCACCACTATCATCTCGTGCACCTCGTTTACGTCAATCTCCATCGCCAGTGCGCCGCTACACCTCGTCTTCGCAACCGGAAAACTAGCTAGCGCGGCCGATGGGGGTGAGGTGGCTCGACACGTGCTATCGACAGAAATTCCCGCTGCAGTTGCTATGATTCAGAACAAAGTGCATGCACTTGTTGAGGGTGTTTCTACAATGGCTTTAGTGGATATCGGAGCAACTGTATCCGTAATGAGTCTCGGTTTTAAAGGTCGGTTGGGGCGCAAAGTTGTATTTCGGTGAGACCAGGCTGCAACGTTTAGTGGAGTGAGCGGCGAGTTGTTGCACCCTGTTTGTGTGTGCACTGCTGAAGTATCCTTGGCTGGCGGAGTTTTCGCGACGGAATTTGTAGTTATTCCCCGATCGACGCACGATGTGATTTTTGGCATCGACTTTTTGCGACAGTGTGGTGCGACCGTCGATTGTAGTGGGGGAAGTTTTCGTCGATGGCCATGTTTCGTCTGGGCACTTGCAGTTAAGGTAAACATTGTGTATCGGCAGATACTGTTGTGCCTGCGTCCACCTCTGTGTGCGTGCCGGTTGTATGTAGCGGTGAAGTTCCAGACTGTTTTGTTGCCTCCGTAGAGCCAATGCATCTAAATTGTGTGAAGAACGTTTTTGTCCCTCATTGTGTGGTATCCATCGGCAACGGGCGTGCTGGCTTGGGAACGACCAACTGCTCGCCAGAACCCGTTTTGCTTCCTGACGGCTTGAAACTCGCCTACTTTGCAGAATACACGTCTTCGTCCGTAGCCATAATAACAGACCCGCCGTGTGAACCTGCTGACCTTCGCCACGTCTCGGCCAAAAAGCCTCTGTCTAGGATAAACAAGTCGCTCAGCACAAGGGAGCGCCATACCTTGGTGGATACGCTTTCTAAGAATCTGTCAGTGTTTGACTTAGTGCAGCCGGACAAAGCGTTGTCGATTCCCGAGTCTCGAACACGCCATACTATCTATACGGGATCTACGCGCCCGATCAGGCAAAAGCCTTATTGCGTCTCGCCTAACTAACGCAAGATAATCGGGGAACAAGTGAGGGACATGATGAAAAATGGGTAATACAAGAGTCCCCGAGTCCTTGGGCAGCTCCGGTCATACTCGTCAGAAAGAAAGACAGTAACTGGAGATTTTGCGTCGATTATAGAAGATTAAACGCCGTGACTAAGAAGGATGTCTATCCGTTGCCCCGGATTGATGATGCAATGGATTGCCTTCATTCGGCCTCTCATTTTTCTTCAGTGGACCTACGCTCAGGATATTGGCAAATCCCGATGCACCCGGCAATCAAGGAGAAAACCGCCTTCTAACCCCGGATGGATTATTCGAATTCAATGTGATGCCATTTGGGTTGTGCAGCGCTCCAGCAACCTTTGAAAGGTTCATGGACACCATTCTGCGTGGGTTAAAGTGGAACATATGTATGTGCGCTATCTTGACGACGTTGTTATAATCGGGCGCACATTGAATGAGCACAATACGCGCCTGGATAGTGTCCTCGACTGCATCAAAAACGCTGGCCTGGTTTTGAACTCCAAGAAACGTAACTTTGGTGACCGTCAAACCCTTGTGCTGGGTCATCTTGTTGACAAAGACGGTATCCGACCTGATCCCCTCAAGACGGCAGCTGTTGAGGCATTCAGTGCACCGCAGTCAGCAACGTCGTAGTTTTCTGGGTCTTTGCTCTTACCTTCGCCCATTTATTCCTGGTTTTAGTGACGTCAACTATCCTCTAAAAAATCTACTACATAAGAACGCCCGGTTTGAGTGGATACCTGAGTGCGTTTCTGAATTTTGTCAGTAGAAGTTCCTGCTGACCTCCCGACCTATACTTCGCCACTTCAATCCTACTGCACCGACAGAAATCCACCCATATGCTAGTGGCTTTGGTCTGGGTGCCGTCTTGGTCCAACGCTGTGACGACCGTCAGCACGTGATTGCTTATACAAGCCGCTCATTAAGCAAACCTGAACGCAATTACACGGTGACAGAGCAAGAATGCCTTGCTGTAATCTTTGCGGTTCAGCGATTTCGCTCTTACTTTTACGGACGCCCATTCCTAGTCGTCACAGACCATCATTCCCTGTGCTGGCTCGTGAACCTTAGCGACCCTTGCAGTCGCCTTGCGCTCTGGGCTTTGCAGGTGCAGGAATATAACTTCACTGTGTCCTACAAGAGTGGCCTAAAACATGCTGACGCAGACTGTCTTTCCCGTATGCCGCTTACCACGAGGGACTGCGACGCAGACGATTTTGATGGTCTCGTTGCCTCTTGGACACTCGGTTTTCCTGATATCGATGCGTTCAAAGCAGAACAACGGACAGACACCAAATTGGAGCCTCTTTTCACTTCAGCCCGTTCTACTACAACAAGCAGCTACTGTGTACGTGACGGGCTAATGTAGAAAAGGAACTACTCAAGCATGGGTGCACGCTTCCTTCTTGTGGTGCCGGAACGTCTCCGGCGAGCAATCCTTCAGGCTATGCACGATGACCCTACCTCCGGTCGCTTAGGCACTGTGCGCGCCATTTATTGCATTCAAGAACGCTTATACTGGCCCCGGATGCGACATTCGGTTGAGTTGTATGTCACCAGCTACACACAGTGCCAACGTCGGAAAAGTCCAACCACTGCCCCATCTGGTCTCCTTCAACTTTTGCCGCTTCCCAGCTTGCCCTTTCAGCAAGTTCGAATTGATCTGTTAGGACCTTTTCTTCAGTCATCCAAGGGGAACCGCTCGATAATTATCTGCGCTGACTATTTCATGCGTTGCTGCGAGACGCTGGCTATACCATCAGCCACTGCCACCCAAGTGTCGCTCTTCTTCACGTTCTTGTTCTGTGACAGCAGCCTTGTGTTATTATAAGTGACCATGGACGTCAATTCACAGCGGATATCTTGGAAGATCTACGGTTATGCGACTCGCACCTCAGGCACTCGACGCCGTATCATCCGCAAACGAACGGCCTCACTGAGCGCACTAATCGAACGATCACGAATATGCTTTCCATGTATGTTGCGTCCGATTATAAGAATTGGCATGAAGTTCTACCGTTTATTACGCTTACAACACCGCCAAACATGAGACAGCCGGTTACAGCGCCTTCTTCCTTCTATATGCTCGCCCGCCCCGGTATACGCTCGACACTGTCCTCCCTTTTTACCACCACGACAATCCTGCGGTCGCCGATACGCTATGCCACGCTGAATAGGCTCGGTGACTTGCGCGTCTGTGGACTTTGGCATCGCAAGGAGACTCCAAAGCACGCTACGACGCACGACATCGGCCTGTTACATATCACGCTGGTGATCTCGTTTGGCTTTGGACTCCCACAAAGAAGCGCGGCTTGTGCCAAAAGCTGCTGGCAAACTACGATGGACCGTATGTTGTCATCGACAAGATCAGCGAAGTGAACTACACTCTCGCGCGCCTCACGAACACTGGTCGACGCTCTGCTAGGACACAAGTCGCGCTTGTCGCCAGGTTGAAATCATGCACGCCACGACAAGCCAGTTGACTCGCCCAGTGGCCTTTGTCTGCGAGGAGGGGTATGTTGGGTCCAAGCGCGTAAAAGGGACGTGCGGAACAAAAGGAGAGAGCAAGAGAAAAACGACGACTGTGCAGCGGCCATTCCTGCTGTGCGAAGCCTGCTGTTCCTGCTCTCGCACCCCTTATTAAACCCCTTTTCCCATGCTTGTAACAGTATATATATATATATATATATATATATATATATATATATATATATATATACTAATACTAATGTACTAATACACACTAATATATATATATATATATATTAGTGTGGCGGGTCTTTTGCCTCTTCAGCATACAGAGCGTTTGACAAATTCACTGGCCCTGAGGAAACTGATGCCCTGCAGCAATCCTGCTACCATGAAACTTATGGACACTACATGAATTTGTCTTTTAATTATGTCTGTTGCTTCAGAAGTTCTTGTAGCTCTAATTATTGCGCTTTATTTTTCGAAACATATTACTAAACCACATTTTTTAATGCAAGAAGGTAATTAGCTTCTTTGAAGATGCCAAATTGTTGCAAATCGTTGCATAATGACGCAAGACAAGAAAACATCTTTAATTAAATAATACGCGCAGGTTCGTGCGCCATCCAAGAGGACAATGGCGTATTAGTGAGAACAACAAAGACGAAGAGTAATGGCACGTGCATTCGCCGCACGCACTCGTATCATATGTGACCGTTGTAGGTGAACAATATAAGTACGGGAAGCGCCGCTCGAGGAAAAAGCAAAGAAGGCTTCTTGATCGCCTGCTTGTAACGCTGCAGTTATCTAATTTATTTACTTGCCGGGCACAAGTTAGCCCACGATGAAGAGTTATCGTATAATTCCTTGAATCATTCCTTGCAATATTATGACGCAATACAATGTTAAAAATCGCTAATCTGCAAACTCACAAGGACGCTCGAAAGCCAGAAAGACCAGGAAATAAAGCCGGAAAGAGTAGGTATTAAAACGTGACCTTAGCACACGCATTTGCAAGGACACATACACAAGATATCATCGATGATTGAACTTCAGACACAACACACAAGGAGGAACAGTACAGCAAATACAGCCAAGCGAAACACTGTGCTATGGCCCACCTACTTTCTTCAGCAACTTTGGTGTTGCCGATTTATCCTATTTCAGGAACTTGTCTGTATAAACTTGTTTGAAGCAAGTGCCCCTCTGGCGTCATTTCACCTTTACACTTCCAACGAAAGGTGACAGACAAGCGAAATATTTTCTCGAACAGAATGCGTAAAGTTTAACGTGACATTCCAGAAATCCTAAAACGAGTGAAATTTTATAAACCTTACGAAAAGTTCGCCAGAGTTGGCCAGTATGATAACGGCTCATTTACGCACAATATTTAGGCAGTCTGTGGGAAAGGCCAGGCGCTCGAGACATGTTTTGTCGCATTGTGCAGTGTACACGATATTTCACCTAACTTGCGCCAAGGTTTAGGAAATGCTAGGTGTGGTTTAGGGGAATGGAACAAACTCAGTATTGGTGAGTGTCGTTTTGAGCAACTCAAATTATTTTGATGTTGAGAAAAATCATTATTTTCCACAAATTATTTTAGGAAATCTAAATTGATTCATGCAAACCTTTAATAAAAATTACACACTAAGTGCATATCACCCAATACCTATACGAGCTCATAAAGTTGGGGAGCTACATCAAAGGACGACTTCATTTTGAAAATCGTATCTGCCTCTTAAATCCAACGACTGAAATCACCTTCCCACATCACTATATAGTCACCATAAATATCACGACACATTCATAGTCACGATTTTTTAATATTGAAAATATTTTTTGTAACATGTATTTATCTTTTTTCAATAGCCAAACAGTGTGCATGTAGTTATCGAGCTTGCCTATGTTTCTCATTTTACGATTGCGCTCCTTTCTAGAATAATTCTTACAGACTTGTAGCGACATTTTGTGTTACTCTTTCTTCTCCTTCACTTCCCGCCCTATAATTTTCACCAAGATAGCAAGAAAACACTTAGCAGAGGCTTGGGTAGACTGGGAAAGCGTGTCGGAGCCTGTGGCGATGGAGGAGCTCGGTTCGCAGTCAGAAACGCAGACTGGAAGGCACGCAAAACCTAACTTGATACGGGCGTGGGGAAGTGCCTCTGAGGAGTGGCATGATGCATGACTCTATACTGGTGTATAAAACATGGCGAGGCACTGACGGGATCCCTTTGTCGGCCACAGTTACGACGCACAAGCTTAACCTCGAAAACAGGAGTGCAGCGTTGTTTGGACACGGCAAATAAGTAACTGAAGCGCTTAACAGACGACAACAAGGAAGGGGATGCACATAAACACGCCTCTTCCTTGTTCCTGCGTGTTCAGCAGGATTTCGTGTACCAACAGAGCAGGGTTGTTAGAAATCGCAGGGCGAGGCCTTCATCCTGCACTGGACATAAAATTAAGCTGATCGTGATGACGATGATCAACAGGTGAAAAGGGTAACTTACTGTTTGCGAGCGACATAACCGGGACAGGGGACGCTGTTAAGCGGAAAACTTGCTTGAGACTCAGGTTGCATATTTGTGCAAACGTATTTATATGAAATTCTCGTCACTTGTTGATTATTGTCATCAGTGGTGGACTATTAGCAGTAGCTCAGAAAGGATACCAACGCGAAGTACTGGACACCCGCTGTTTACTTCCAACCGAGTTTACTTCAGGCAACCTACGGTGAAGAAAACTCCAGATATATGCCGCATACGAACAAAAAAAAACAAAGACAGCAGCTGTACGAGAGCCGCTTTTTATGTCGTTGTTTAGACAGCCATATATGAAACCGTCTGCTCGTTGCCTTAAAGGCGCACCCTGTGAACGAAGACACATTGGGCATAAAATATAGGAAGCCTAGAAATAACCCCGGTCCTCTGTTTCTCATTCATGTTGTTTTTGCGCCAATGTAAACCTTAGGTCATCAACCGACTATACCAGCAGCACGTTATAGTCACCGCGCTTGCAGCTTGCTAAATGCCACCACAGTTTGCTGGAGGCTGGCTTGTGAGAGAATGGCAGAGACGGCAAGCAGTTGGGAAAGGGCCGCGTAACAGCCGAAGCTATTCTTTAGTGTGCGCTTCCTAATCCAGTATAACCTTTCTAGGGCTCACTTTCACTGCCTGCTTTAGAATGTAGCCAACAGGACGATATATTACCGCAGTATCTAGCGACGATAACCAACATAGTTTATTTGAGTGGGCTCCTATAGGGGATAGCGTGGAGAATATATTTTACAATGGCTATCGTATATGGCGAGGCGACACACTGCTTTTCTTGCTCTTCGCCTTCTCTGGCAGTGCCATTTGGTATTTACACGACTTACCACAATAAAATATTTTTATCTGTGTATACGGTAAATAAAATAAATATAGTATCAATATAAAATAATAATGAAAGGCTTCACGGCAGCGGTGCCTAAATTTTTATTATAGCAATGAAAACTTATCTTTTTTAAGGAGTGGGGAGTCGGGAAGGCTGTAATGCATCTGTGTATGTATGTCCGCTACACGGGCTTGATTTTACTACACTAGGTACATTTTGCCCAAATATGTGAACGAAGGACCGATTTGCAACATGTGATTCAGGACCTTAACCGACAAAGTGTATACAACATATAGGCTTAGGTAACAATAAGCAGAAGAATATGGTAACGTTCAAACGCCTGACACGGAACAGGCTAAAGAGAATAAGAACATGCGATTGGTCGTCATCCTGTAGTAGTGTCTCATGAGTACATATATATAGACTGAGTAATCTAGCACACGCCGGCACTATTATAAGACGTTTGTTCAAAAGAATATAAGCGGGTACGAGAGCATATCGCCCGTACATATTCTCAAATCATGGCTGGCAGCTAAGCGTCTTTAGTTATTCTTCGCTTATTCTAGCTCGAAGCTTAGCGTCCTTCGAGAGAACATTAATTGCTAGTCATATCTCTCTCTTTGTCCTTGTCATTTATTTGTGCTGTTAATATGTTACAATAAGTTACCAAGAAGTCCAATCCAGCTGATATTCTTGTTCAGATAAAGGGGAATAAATACAACTTGGCAGGCTATGTAAGGCGTAAGGTAGATGAGCGGTGATCTATTATAGTTCAGAAGTGCCTGCTAAGCGCAGTCAATTGCGTGATGGATGGTGTGTCGAAAGTAGGAGATTACTAGGCATACGGTGGCGTCAACTGACGTAGGACAGAGGTAATTGGAGATTTCTGGGAGTGGCCATCGTCCGGCAGTGGATGTAAATTTGAATGATTATGCGCGTGAAAAAAATGACGGCAGAACTCATCTCACGATGACTGTCAATGGTACTGCAATTAGCGTTCGCGCAGTGTGGCGACACACGGTTTTTCCTGAAGTCACGTTTATTTACCATCGGTAGTTGTAATTCTGAGACTTCATTGCATCGGCAACATGCGACATACTCTGGTATTGCAGCACTTCGCTAGACCACTCACTTGCCAAGGTCACTCATGAGCATGGTGGCATCGACGAAGACTCTATGACGCGGACGCAGTGACGACGATGGCATGAATACGGCGGCCTGATTATAGTGTAATGACGACAACATGATTAAGATAGAAGGAGATGAAAAAGGAATGACGCCGATGGATGGCCGAGAGTGGTATGACGTCGATGCATGACGACGGTGGGAAGACGTTACTCAAGTGACGACGATGGTTTAAGGACAGTGCAATGAGGACCGCGTTACGATAATAGTACGATATATCGACTGCGTGTGACGTTGACGGCGTGACGAGAATGAGATTTCAAAGTAAGATTGACGACGATGGAAGCATCGCGATGGCATCACGATGACGGTATGGCAACGAATGCATGATGACGATAACATGACAACCGTATCAGGACAATGGGATGACAACGAGTGCATGACAACGACGGCGAGAAGGCGAAGGCATGTCGAGAGTTGGATGACGCAGTTGGAATGACGACGATGACACGACCGCAACGGCATGACGAGAACAATATGACAACGCATGCGTCATCACGACTGTCTGTCGACGACGTAATGAAGACGACGGCACGACAGCGATGGCGGTGGTGGTGAAACTCCGAAAAGGGCCCTGAAGGACATCCGACTGTTCCTGAAGGTGTAGAGGGCACTTGCCACGTCGGAATGGGGAGCCCTAGGCTCTCCGCCGCTTCGCGGGCCTTCTGGACAGCCCAGAGTTGGTCTTGTAGCTCCCTGCTCCTAAGAGCGTCGTCTCACTTGTTCTTGTCGTCCAGATAGGAGACCTGCGTCCCGCAGCCCCGCAGCATGTGTCCCAAGTTCACATGTCCACCACACACTGTGCACAAGTGAATGATCCGTACACACACATACACACACACACACACACACACACACACACACACACACACACACACATGCATCATAGGTTCAAAACAGCTCAAGTAGTCAAAGATTGCTAGTCGCAATAAAAGAAGGAAATTGGGCTATTTGACTTGTTAATGAAGAGCAGCACAGGCTGGAGAGCAAGGACACCATGAAGTAGTGGTTCTCTGCGTGCTGTCCACTTACTGCGACAAGGAACACCCAAAAGTGTACCGTGTGTCCCAGCTAACGTTAGCCAAGCTGTTAAAACAAATAAATATTTTAAAAAACATGCTGCTAGACACGATTTTAAGACTTACGGCGTTCTGTCTTAGACCTCTGGCAACCGAACACACTAGTTTTTAAAATCTTATCTAACACCGTGTTTTTTAAATGTTATTTTTTCTTTCGGCAGCTTGGCTAACGTTAGCTGGGACATCCTATACACACAGGTAACACTGGACGTCGTACACAAAAGTGCTCTATACGAATAAGTGTCTATCTCGGAATCTATACATTATGGAGATTCGCATATCGCATTCCAATCTGGACATAAGTTATATTTCATTAAAGAAATTTTCATCTTTCTTCTTTTATTTCTCACGGTGTATGAAGTTTTTGTCATTTAGCAGCTCTTACGTGCCAAATCCTGACTGGGAGCTCACCACTGTCGCTGAAAGGAAAAGTGTACAATAATTGCATTCTACCGGTGCTAACATATGGGGCAGAAACTTGGAGGTTAACAAAAAAGATCGAGGACAAGTTAAGGACCGCACAAAGAGCGATGGAACGAAAAATGTTTGGCCTGACGTTGAGAGACAGGAAGAGAGTGGTGTGGATCAGAGAGGAAACAAGGATAACCTATATTCTAGTTGACATTAGGCAGAAAAAAATGGAGCTGGGCCGGCCATATAATGCGTAGGATGAATAACCGGTGCACCATTAGAGTTACAGAATGGATATCCAGGAGAAGGGAAGTGCAGTCGAGGACGGCAGAAAACCAGGTGGGCTGATGAAGTTAGGAAATTTGCAGGCGCAAGTTGGAATCAGCTAGCGCAAGACAGGGGTAATTGAAGATCACAGGGAGAGGTCTTAGTCCTGCAGTGGACATAGAGATAGGCTGATGATGATTATGATGATGATGATGACATGACTCCTGATTACTGTTCCTACTGTGTGAGCGCTGCTTGGAAAGAGCCTCGGCCATCTGTGGCATCTTTTTTCTAGAACCTATGGCACGAAGTAAATGACATGTGCGCTTTCATTCCTGCCCAGGTTCCCTGATGCACATCCTGGTGATGGATCGTCCGAACCGGCATCTGGCCGATCTGCTGCTAAGTGCCCAAGTGCTGGCCGACAAGTGTCGCGACGGAGAGGACGTCGTCAACGTTTGGGTGAGCGTGTTGGCGTGTCACGATAGCTGGAGCCGGCAAGGAATATTAATGAAGGATTACTTTTCAAGCCAAGCTTTTATTGGCTCACTTGTGTTGGGTTTGGTGCACGCGGAAAACTATCATCATCAGCATTGGCTCGAGCGTCGTCGTCTTCTTCCACAGCTGGCTACGTTGCCGCTCATCATTCGAACGTAGAATTTCACTTTTCTGTCGTAGTAATCGGGAGGCCGCGCTTACGGGGCTATGAGCCATTCATTGTCTTATGTAACGGACAGATTCACTTTTGCAACCAATTTAATTTCGAATAATCGCAATCGGCAATGGCGGGCGAATGCTGCTAACCACGCCGCCGGAAAAACTCGAGACTTCGAACGCAAGCGACAACAGCGACGAGCAAAGAATCGTACAACGCAACGGAAGGAAAAGTTGAACGAAAGGGAAAGAAAGAAACGAAAGTAAAAGGAAAGAGAAGGACAAGTATTACGAAAGGCAACGAAAAGTAGTATGAAAGGGAAGGAAAAGTAGTAGGTCAAGTACACATACGACAAGATTCGCTTACCGCAATTTTCTCGACAGAAAAAGGGCTGGTGATTTTTTTAGATGCGAGAGAACATTATGATCGAGGCAGTGTCCGTTCTGCGGCGTCCTCACCCATACTGCGCATGCGCAACTCTCCCTCCTTCTCCTCTCCTACGCAGGTGCGCACTCTCCTCCTCCCCTCTCCCCCTCTCCGCCACAGTGCGGCGCTGCAAATCGTTGCGTATAACTCTCTCTCTCAGTCTCTCTCTGAGGGTACGCCGGTAGGCGGCGCAAGTGTCGCGGCGCAGTATAAAGCGCGCGTTCGCTGTGCTTCCGTCATTCTCTCTCTGTGCAACGATGTGCGAAACGCCATGAACAACGTCAACGTCGGCGCTAGTCGCATCGGCAGCGCCACCACCGCGGAGCAGAGGAAGGCTCGGGAAGCCGAACGTAAACATCAGCGTCGACAAGCGGTCCCCGAACTTCGGGCCAGGGAAGCCGAACGTAAACGTCAACGTCGGCAGGAAACTTCTACGGAAGCAACACGAGCTCGGCACGCCGAAGTGGAACGTCAGCGTTATCAAGCCGACTCCGAACTCCGGGCTCGGAAAGTCTAAGCGCAACGGCAGCGTCGAGCGGCAGCTCCCGATCCCGAAGCGACGAGGCAACGCGAGTCTGCGGCCAGAGCAGCAACACGTTCGAGGTCATTACAACGCCCGGGCTTCGACGGTGCTCACGCGCGGTTCAAGCGCGACTTCCTCGATCGGAGCTTCGGGCACAGCTGCAACGTGTGCGACCGGCTTTGGTTCCACAACAACCTCAGCAAGGTCGGGAGCGTCCAGAACGAACGTCAGCGTCTACCATGGACCTCTTGCGTTTTCATCAGGTAACCACCATCAGGGGAACGTGCATAGACCTCGTCTTCGCAAATGTCAAACTCGACCCTCTGCAGCAAGACCCATTGACGCTACACTTCACCGACCACAAAGCCATCGTCTTCAAGATACTGCGCACACCGACACTAGGAATCACGTACGATCTCTAAATAAAGACGCAACAACCCCGTACAAACGTCTCCTCTCTTCTCAATACATTCTCTCACTCTAACTTTCATTGGGTTGTGTTGCCAAGTGAAACGAAACGGAAACTCGATGCGCACCCCCCGCGATGCTTTCGCATCCCACCATGGTTGCCCGTAGGGTGAGATGATGTGATTTTTTTTTTTACTGAAAACTTCTCGATGTTAGTCTGTGAATTCTCTGCCCTCTCTACCTCACAGATTGAAATAAGCCGTTTAGCATTTTATCATTGTCTGTGAATAAACAAGCAACCGGCAAGATAGCGCAAGCTGTAATGAGCCATCCAGCGCCGACAATCTTCAGAGATATTGTGGATTCCTCCCGGTTAAGATATACGGAACACGTGGAAAGAAAAATAAACATTTGCCTTACGATAGGCAAGATGCGGCTTTTACGTTTATTCTTAACCTCACAAAGCTTGATCTATTACTTTTGATACTTTGAGTTTATACATCAGAAGTCTCACTTATAGTAGCGTTTTTTGACAGGCTGGAGGGAAGTTGCAGTTGTGGATCTGTGAAAAAAAAACAACAACCTAGGTTGTTTGTTGCTGTATCAGTAATTTATAATTGACAATTTATTTTATTATAGTGCTTTGTGTGTGCGTGCGTGCTTAAGTGCGAATGTAGCCTTCATGGCCAGTATTAAAGAACATCAAATTGTTGAAGTTTGCTTGATGTGTAATGGTGTTTGAGCGTCGTGGGATTAAGTACAACCGCCGAAAATCACTGGTGGGGCTGCTGGTGTTCGCCGTAACACAGTTGTCATTTTTTGCATATTACCTGTTTGTCTGTTATTCATAAAATTATTAAATATTTTCTCTTGCGGTAGACCACATCGTGAAGAGAAAAGGAACCGAGGTATTAAGTTGGTGAGAGGAAAATGCGGATGCGATGAAAAGTAATAATAGGGTCCTAAACTAATTAAAGCAGTGTAGGTTTTTTAAATAAATTAATCGCTGCTGAGGCACAGTCTCTGCGTATGAAGGGACAAAGTCGTTCGTTACCAAAGAACAATCCATCCATTAAAGCAAGCACATCATAATCTACAAACTCTTCAAACTAATCAAACACGCAAAAATAAAGTCTACAAAAAAAAATGTCAACGTCAGAAGGTTCCTACAGCTTCATGGTCTGCACTGGAGCTGCAAGATGGACTAGAGGTGGCTACCGTTGCGGCGCTCGGAGTGGAGTAGTGGCGCCGCAGTCGGGCACCGCCGAAGGAAAATTCTGGTTGCCCGCAGGCGAACACCATAGATCCAGTGGTGCAGGAGGAAGTCCGGTGTTGACGTGGGGAACATGGGCAGGTAGCCTTGACACGGTGGAGGTCTCCACGCTGGGCACGCAAGTCCAATGGCTTCACCTCTGCTCCCGGTGCAATAGCTTCCTTTCTCCGACGTCGCTCGGTGCCTTTCTGCGAGCGCCTCTGGAAGGCGCATTGGTCTAGTAGGAGGCACGAAGCATGAGCCCGACTCTCAAGGACTTCACTCCGGCGCCGGGAGCATTGTCGAACACTTCCTCCCCGCTCGCTTCCCCTTCTCCGCCTCACCAGGATTATTTTTCTTTTTTTTCTCATTCTGCACTGCCACTCATTGGCTGAGCGCTTCAAGTTTTGATTTCACGCCTCGTGCTACCATCGTTCTAGTCGTCTTCAAATTATTTCTTCGGTGCACTCGTGCAACCACGGCAGCGTCTCGACGTCATCTTGGCAAGGCTGGCCCATTCCGCTCACAGCATTCGCGCACTTCGCACACAACAGCCGCCTATCCAAAAAAGTTTAACATAAAGGTGGGATCGAAAGGGTGGCCGCGTTTTTAAATTCATCCTTTCACCAGGCTGCTAATTCAACCAATTTCTATCCACAATGCTGACATGCCGCAAAACTTAAGGACAATTCCTGGCCTTTCATTGTTCCGTTTGTTGCTTGCAGTTGTTTAGCGTTTTTTATAGCATAGTGGAATGAGGTCAAGCGCGTTGATGCTGTGATGTTTACTACAATTAGTAAAAGTAATGCAGCATCGGGTGCGCTTGATTCTATTTCTGTTTAAAAAAAAGGAGATGTCAAATTTTTTGGTGCAGTTTCTGAATCACGGCTGCCATCCGTTTTGTCACTCTAATTTTCTATGCACCGGTGTTTTCTTTCTCTCGATACTTTCCTTTCATTCCGTTATTTTCTTCTACCAATGCTTCTCTCTTGTAATGTATTTTGGTTCGTGTAAGTGTTGTTTTATTTACTACATGCTGGCACTTCTGATCTTGTCCAATAATTTTTGTGTGTGTGTGTTTGATCTTTGTTTTCTTGAAATGAGGTCTCCTTTTTCCTGAGTAGCATGGTCGGATTGGTTTAGCCGTCTACGTTTACTGCACTGCGATAATCACTTTGCAAGGGGTTCCAGTCTATTTCGTCCCAGCTGCAGAGTAGAATCCATGACGCGGGCTTTTTTTTTTTTTTTTTGATGATTCGACGTCCCAGGGAAACAAAATAATGAGTCAGCTCTGACTGAGCCGCACCTATGCGTTGTTAAGAACCATCTTAAAACACGTCTTCGTCACTTTGTCTGCGGTTATGTTGGTAACATGACCAAATTTAAATATAACACCCTATCAGGTTGCGATTCGTTCATGCAACCTTGCTGCAACATCCTACCTGATTCCCATACATTCTTTTTGGTGAGGATAGTAGAAGTGATGTACAACTTTATGATTGTTCATGTCAAAACGGCGGTTTCAATGTCTGCAGTTGCCCGCAGATTCCTTGATAACGCCTGGGTTACCAATTTTCACTGAGAGCGATTAGGCATTGCCGTTCACGGGGTATCTAATTAACGGATACTATAGATGTTACATCTTCTGATACGTAGTTTATAAAAAGCACGCAAAACTATTTATGCGTCAAAAGAAAAACTATCTTCCACTTGAGAGTTGCTCCAAGGTGCAAAAGAAACCCATGCAGGTTTCTTTGAATGAAAGGCTTGCCTCTGAAGGAAATTCGTCTTGGGGAGGGGTCGCTCCCCGGGCCAGTGCCTTTCCAGGGTGGTGGCTTCACCATGAGGACTAACCAGAAGACTGATGGTAAAGCCAGCCCCAATGTTATTTGAACGTCCCACTATTTTAACCGTAGCTGCTTGCATAAAATGGTGTCGGCAGGAAGATAAAATTTGTGAATGCATTATCATCTCAAACGAGTATGTTCACGCAACACGAAAAGGTTTACGATGAGTTGTGGTTAAACAGAGCACCACGAACTGTCGCTACCGAAGCTGCGGCTATCTTTCATGTCTCGGGTATTCAGTAAATCGTAATTAATATAAAGAAAAACCATAATTTTGTGTTTGTTTCCGGGAATATTGTACGTCGAGACGTCTATCCCCAATTGGTCACTGACTCAACATCTCGCTTAAATATACTTAGCCTGTGCCACGCTACTTTGGATATGAAACGATACCGTAATCTTTTATACGTGTTTATACGTGTTAGTTATAGCGTGTTTCTGCGAAGCTTCATAACGAGAAGCACAGCTTATATTGTGTAGTGTTTGCGAAGCAGCAAGTGGTGCTTTCAAAGCGAACGGAGTCGCACGACTTGTTCACGTTGTTCCGGAAGTCACCACACGGTGGCGATGCGAGCCCGCGTTTCTCCCAACCGAGTACCTCGCCCTTTACTCTCTCCCCCGTCTATTTCTGTTGCAGCTCAAGCTCCGACCCAGCGGAAAACTCAATGTCCAGGTTCGCCGCTTCCGTGAGGGAGAAGGTACGCACACACTTTTATTTACAAAAATATGATTCAGAAATGAATAAATGAACACAACGTCAGGCGAATCACAATCACCATTTGCTTGTTGACTATTTTTAATTATACTTAATGCAGAAAATTCTCCTTCTAACTAAGGCTTCCAGCTTCATTCCTCGCGTGTCAATAGAAACTACTTTAACTTGTGGTTTCCCTATTTCAGCAATACAAAAAATAGTTTGTCATCGCGGATCTCGTTCGTAGGATCCAATTCACAGAACATCTCGTTCCTAAAGAGTAGTCTGACAGTGTCATGGCCTCCTCACTGATATATCGTTGGTGTCACCGAGTACTAGGTGATACTTCATCTCACCAAGTGATGTAGCGTAAGAACTGAATAGTGATGACCAACCCCGTCCTATTTGTGTAGGGTCTCTCTAAAATACATAATAAACTAAATTCATGTGCAATACAATTCAATACTACTTTGCACTCTGTCACTACTATCCGTGGTGATGATGATGACGACAATGATGATGTTGATTTGTTGGCATCCCCTTGAAACGGGGCGGTGTCAAATAGTCACCTAGCCTGCTTGAGTTATACATACATGAATAGCTCAAACAAATGCTAGAATGAAACATCTATAGAATACATGTATGCTATAGATGCGTTTCATTCTAGCATTTTGCATAGATCTCCTTAATATTTTTTTTGTCTTCCTCGATACTGCTCTATCTACCTTGTACCTCTATGAATGCCTGCAACAGGTCCGGTCGTACCAATCTCTTCCCTGTTCTTTGGGATGAAACAGGTGCCGTCTGGTAGACACTGGCTGAACTACGCACAGTATCGACGGCGCGTCGTGTCGTGCCTTAGTACTACGCGTTCACTGTCGCGTACAGCGTGGATATTCTCTAAAGACTATTTGTTCCGGTTTGTAGCACAGTCGTAAATGTGACGGCATTTTTTGTCGTATACAGAAGCAATGGTTTTGCACTGCAGTCTTTGCGCTGCAATAAGGCCACTGGCCGCACCTGTCTGGCGCACGATATTGTCGTCGCACCCTCCGTCTACCAACAAATCATTTCAATCTTATGTGCCGCCTAATTTCTCAAGCGCACGTTGCAAATATGCGAGCTGGTCGCAGAAAGACGTGAATGCAGAGCTTAAGCGGCTTTCTGTCGTGATTTGTCGGAGATCCCGCAACATTTGCAATACACAAACATGCAGTGGGGTGTTGATTAGCCAGCAGTGATTACCAGCAGTCAACTGTAGTTGACAGTTACGTAATGCGACCTTCAGATTTGTAGAGAACTGTTATTAAATTCCAACTGTCGGGTGGATACTTACGTAGAGATTATAGATGTAGTGTTATTATTGTCACGAGCAATGGCAAAGACAAAGACATTGTAGTGGGCTGGTCAGAGGCTCTCTTGTCGGACTGAAAACCTGCTGGAACCTGTGCGCTCTGTGCAGTCTTGACTAGGCAAGCGCTAGCCGTTCACGGTTAATTAATACTCCCCGTAACATCTTTTTGGTGGAGGTTGCGGGCTCTATTCCACCCGGCCCTGGATCTTCGGAGCGGACGCCACGTTTCTCCCGCTCCATGGCCGAAGACAGTACGCAGTCATCGCAGCCCGCGCCTGCGGCGCCGCCGACCGTGGTCCTTTCGCAGCCTCTCGACCCCGGCACGTTTTGCGGCACGGACAACAAAGTCGACGATTGGCTCCATTGTACGAGCGCGTCAGCAAGCACCACAGGTGGATGAGACTCTAATGCTTGCCAACGTCATTTTCTACCTACGGGGCACGGCTCGGGTGTGGTTTAACACGCACGAAGAACTTACAAGTTGGGACCTATGCAAGGAGAAGATGCGTGCCTGTTTGGCCGATCGGCCGCGCGCCAAATGACAGCCCGGCACGACTCGCGGCCAGAGCTCAGACGTCCACGGAGTCGTACGTCGCATACATTCAAGACGTACTAGCCTTGTGCCGTACCATTGACAAAGACATGCCAGAGACGGACAAGGTTGGCCACGTGTTGAAAGGCATAGCTGACGATGCCTTCACACCTCATGTGTAAGAACTGCACCACGGTTGACTCCATTATCACTGAATGCCGGCGGTTTGAACAAGCCAAAAGCAGGCGCATTACTCAGCGCTTTAACAGACTCCCGAATACAGCTGCGACATCGTCGTGCGATGATCCCGTGACGCCCCTCCGTTCTCGCCGCCTAACTGATAAGCCGCCTGATAAGCGGATGGAGCCATGGCTTCGAGCTCCTGGCGGCCAGGATTGTCCGCCAGGAGCTCGAAGCCATGGCTCCAGCCGCTTATCAGGCACCTGCTCACGACCATTTGGCGACAATATCTCTCATTCAGGCCGTCGTACGTCAGGAGGTTGCCAATATGGGCGTCGTATTTCCACAAGCCCCCAGTTACGTCCCTCCGCCCATGTGCGCTTCCGGTCCTCCCACTGAACACCACACCGCCCCAATTGTTGCTGCTGCCGCTTCCGCTCCCCGGTTCGCACCCCGCTACCACAACCCTTCGAGTGGAGGACACCTGACGACCGACCAATCTGTTTTTCTTGCTCTCGTGTCGGCCATATTTCACGCCACTGCCGCAATCGTCGGAATTACCGACCAAGTTTCCCCGGTGACCGCCGCCAAGATCGTGGCCCGTACTACAGCACATCTTTTCTTGACGACCAACTCCCGGCCCGTGATCCTCACCGTCTTTCTTTGCGCTCAGAATCGACCTACGCCGATATTGCCGCACAAGGACACTGGTCCAGCCGATCGCCGTCACCTCAGAGTCGCCAGTCGCGTCCCCTCAACGCCGTCGCTCTCCTTCTCCGGCTTCCTCTGGACACCACCCGGGAACTAGCCAGTGCAGCTCCGAGGTGAGGCTGCATTGACGACAAGGACCGCAAAACCTCTATCGACCCCTACTTCTAGACGCAATTTGCTCGGTGTTCTCGTCGACGGCGTGCCCGTTACTGCTCTCATCGATACTGGCGCCCACATATCTGTTATGAGTTCTACGCTCCGACGCCGCCTACGCAAAGTGCTGACACCTGCCCTCTCTCCTACTGTGCGAGTAGCTGACGGCACCCGAACACCTGTTCTTGGTATGTGCACTGCCCCGTTACTGTTGCCGGCCACCACACTTCAGTTCTCTTCGCCGTTCTCGACGCTTGCCCACATGATGTCATTCTTGGCATTGACTTCTTGAGCGCCCACTCTGCCCTCATCGATTGTTCTTCTGACATTTTGCGGCTCGAACTGCCATTGTGTCCTGATGACACCGCATCAAGTAACGCTCGCCTACGTTCCCTGCAGTTTCTACGACTACCCGCGCAGGCTGCTACCTACGTCCTTATGTCACCGTTTCCCCCAGTCCCGATGTGAATATGTGGCCGCTCCCCTCACAGATCTGATCCTTTCGCGCAACATCGCACTTCCCCATACCGTAGTGCTTATTACCAACAACAAAACGTTGCTTCCAGTCCTCAACTTTTCTACCTCGACCCATGTTCTTCCTGGAGGAATTTCACTAGCCGAACTGTCACCTTTGGAAATGTATTGTTTCTGCATTCGCTGCTGACGCTGAGACCGCGACGCAACCTGCCATACCGGCGCCAACCCAGGCACTTCTGGACAAAATGATATCCCCCGACCTCCTACCTTCCCAAAGTGCAGCACTCCGTGGTGTCCTATTTTCGTACCTACGTATTTGATGTTGCGAACAGTCCACTAGGACGTACACATGTAGTGGCCCACCGCATCGACACTGGAGACGCCAGCCCCCTTCACAAGCGCCCTTACCGATGTCTCACTCTGAGCGCGAAGTCATCCAAAAGGAGGTAGAGAAAATGCTTGATAAAGATGTTATAGAGCCTTCCTCTAGCCCTTGGGCATCCCCTGTAGTGCTTGTGAAAAAGAACGACAACAGCTGGCGGTTCTGCGGCGATTATCGCCATCTCAATCGGGTAATGAAGAAGGATGTGTATCCTCTCCCACGAATTGATGATGCGCTCGACTGCCTCCATGGTGCCAAATATTTCTCGTCGCTAGATCTCCGCTCGGGATACTGGCAAATTGCCGTCGATGACCGCGACCGCGAGAAGACCACATTCATCACACCCGACGGCCTCTACCAATTTAAGGTTATGCCTTTTGGGTTGTGTAATGCTCCTGCAACTTTGAACGCATGATGGACACTCTCCTACGCGGTCTGAAATTGTCGACCTGTCTTTGTTATCTGGACGACGTCATCGTTTTCTCGCCCGCTTTGACAGCCACCTCCCTCGTCTGCCGGCCATTCTCGACATCTCTTCGCCGGGCTGGCCTCCAGCTCAATTCGTCTAAGTGTACATTTGGGCGCCGCCAGATCAATTACTTGGACACTTAGTCGACGCTACTGGTGTCCAACCAGACCCTGACAAGGTCCGTGCCGTCCGCGAGTTCCCAGTTCCACGGTCCACTCAAGAAGTGCGCAGCTTTCTTGGGCTCTGCTCCTACTTTCGCCGCTTTGTTCTCAACTTCGCGGACATTGGTCCCCTCATGGACCTAATCAAAAGGATGCGGCTTTTTCTTGGGGCGCGGACCAAGCGTCTTCCTTTGCGTCTATCGCAGAAACGAGACGAGACAGCTGCGTTCGATGCGAACGAAATCAAGATTCTTCTTTTTATTGCGATAGCAATTATATGGACACTCAAAAGCAGATTTCTGCCGTCGGCGTCGCCGTCGCCGTCGCCGTCGCCGTGAGGTTCCGTATGACGTCAATGGAGATGAAATCGTCGCCGCGCGCCGAACGCTGTATTCTTTTCTTTATTGCTTTTCTTAGCGCGCGCGCCTTTGGAGCCCGCCGTCTTCTTCTTTCTCGTCTTGTCCACTCTCATGAGTTTCAATAGCTTCCGGCCGCGAAAAGTTTCCTTCTCATCAGTGGAAGCAACCTTCGAGTGTGTATAGGTGTTGAACAGGTCTCCGAACGAGTTTTCCTTTGGATTTTAAGAGACAGGAGCATGGTTTCCCGTCGACTCCAGAATATACTTCAATGACCTTAGCCAGGTTCCAGAAGGATCTAGGAGCACGTGCACCGATCAAAACGATATCTCCTTGGTTCAATGTCATTTCTTGCTTTCTTGCGTTACACTGCTCTCTCAGTTCTTTCAGATATTCCTTGTTCCATCTCTTCCACCAATCTTTCGTAATTTTTTGCTTATTTCTCCACATTTCTTCTATGCTGATCTTTTTTTCACTTTCTGTACTGTCTTTGATTCTATGTTTCCACCTATTATATCAGCCGGCACAATAGGTAGAGGTTCATCTGGTTCGCTGTATACATAGGTCAACGGTCTGTTATTAGGGCAGCTTCAACTTCAGTTGTTAGTGTTTGCATCTCTTCTCTTGATAACAGTCTTTTCCCAATAACTTTCCTCATTGTTGATTTCATGCTTCGTACCATTCTTTCATAAAAGCCTCCCCACCAAGGCGCTTGTTCTGCGATGTACTTCCATTTGATTTGATCCCCTTGGCTTGCTCTTTTGGAGACTTCTTTCTGTAGTTCCTTTATCATACGGTTGATGTCTCTGTTGGCCTTCTTGAACGTCCTTGCGTTGTCACTATAAATGATGCAACATAGCCCTCGTCTCGCAGTAAATCTTCGGAATGCATGTAAGAATGCTTCGTGTCGTGTTGTCCACAACTTCGAGATGTACAGCTCGTGTGGTAGCACATACAAATATTGCAACATACTGTGTTGTAGTACCTTTCATCACGTCCTTTACAAGTAACGGACCCGCGAAATCCACTCCGATCACTTCAAATGGTTGTCGCTCGTTGACTCTGTCAGCAGGAAGTGGTGCTGTTTCTTGGTGTAGTGGTCTAGCGTCAAATCGTTGGCACTTTAGACATCCATGAATTATCTTCTTCACGAGCTGTCTTCCTTGTATTATCCAGTACTTAGTTCGAAGCTGTGATAATGTGACGCTTATTCCTCCGTGCAGCGTGAGCTGATGGATATGGCGTACCAGTAGCTTTGTACCAGCCGTCCACTTTGGCAGCACAATAGGATGCCTTTCGTTGTATGATAATCCACTTTGAAGTAGCCGACCTTTGTGTCTTATCAGACATTGATCGTCTTCAAAGACTTCCGTACCATGAAGAAAGATCCTTGTTGTCTTCGTAGGAATGCTCTTGCTCTGTACTATGTTTTCTCGTATATGTTTGTTCTAGCTTGATTATTGTCGTCTCAGCATTCTTCAGTTCCTCAAAACTCAGATCTCCGCTGATCGGTCTCTTTTTTCGTATATTCCGGATATACCTGAGAACCCAAGCTGTGACTCTGAGTAAGCGTATGTATGTGCCATACTTCTCCGCGTCAATCACTGCCGTATTTGAGGTGCATGTGTTAATCGCATAACTTTCACCATGCTCGTGTCGTCTTCTGCTTCTGTTTGTTCTGTATTTTTCTTTTTCAGAACTGACCATTTTGGACCATGCCACCATAGCTCTGAGTTTCAGACGCTCTGCGCTTACACCTCTAGTCATCAAATCAGCTGGGTTTTCTTCACTTGCAACGTAATTCCACTCTGACAGTTTCGTTTTTTCCTTTATCTCCTTCACTCTGTTTTCGACAAAATTGTCTCGTTTTTTTCTTTCCGCGTAACCAACTGAGAACAATGGTCGAGTCTGTCCAATATCTCGTTTCGTTGAGTTTTCTTACAAATCCTCTTCTGATATATTCAGAGAGGCGTGCAGATAACGTCGCAGCCATTAGCTCGAGTCTTGGCAAAGACATTTCTTTCATTGGAGCTATTCGTCCTTTTGCTATGAGTAGCTCAGACTGTTTTTGGTTTTCGTAGGTATTTATCAAGTAGGCTGCTGTTCCGTAAGCGTACGGGCTTGCATCAGAAAACAAATGAAGATCCGTGTGAAGAGGCTGGCTGCCTTGGTTAATATCAAACCATCTAGGTATGCTGAAGTCATGTATTAATCGTAGCTCTTGAATCCAGTTCCTCCACGCCGTTTCATCTTCTGGTAGTGGGTCGTCCCAAGATGTCCCCTTCCTCCACATGTTTTGTATTTGTCGCTTAGCTGTCACTGTGAATGGAGTTAAGACGCCTAGAGGATCGTATATTCTTGCTGTTAGCTGTAGCATTTGCCTCTTAGTAATTGGACTGCTCGTATCGATGTCCTTTGTGTCAAAAGATGGGAGGTACAATCTATCTTCCTCGTAATTCCATCTGATGCCAAGTACCTTTATCTGGGTTGAGGTTTCCATGCCTGTGTTTTCCTCTTGTATGTCTATAGTTCGCTGTAATCCAGGCTCATTAGTTTTGAACTTTCTGAGTGTCATTGACGCCTCTTGAAAAATGTATTTTGTCTCTTTATAAAGTTTTTCGGCTTCTTCGGATAAGTTGGCTCCCAGTATCACGTCGTCGACGTAAATGTTGTTCTTCAACTGCTTAATCGTTTCCGGAAAGTTATCTTCCAACTTGCTTAGGTGGTTTCGTATAGTTGCTGCAAGTAAGAAAGTACTCGGAGCTGTCCCAAACGTGACTCTTGATATTCTCCATGTCACGACTTTTGCGTTGCTACCGCTTGGAATTCTGTCCCACCAAAGAAAACGCAATGCGTCTCTATCTTCTTCGTGTATTGAAATCTGCAGAAATGCTTTCTCTATATCAGCTGTCATTGCTATGTGATGGTGTCGGAAGTTCATCAGCATATGCACCAGATCACAATTGAGATTCGGTCCTGTTTCGAGGTTATCGTTTAAAGAAAACCCTTTTGTCGACGATGAAGATGCATCAAATACAATTCTTATCTTTGTGATTTGTCGATCTACCCTTATCACTGCCTGATGCGGCATGTAGTAGCAGTGTGTCATCAGTCTACTTTTTCTGTCGACCACTTCTGCTACTCCACTATTTAAATAATCTCTGATAGCACTGTCATAGCGCCGGAGTATGCTTTCGTCCTTCTGTAGCCGTCGAGTGAGTTGTCGTAATCTGTTCATAGCTACGCTCTTGTTTTCATCAGTTCCACGTTATCTTTCCATGGAAGTCTGACAGAATATCGCTTCTCTTCAAATTTTAAGTGCCTCTTGAAGTGCTGAATCACTGCCTCTTCTCTCCCGGATTCTTTCTCAGGGCACTTTATGCCTAGATTTTCAATACCCTTGAAATGGCTGAGCTTGTCTGTATCTCAGAGTTATCCACGTTGACGTTAAGTACCATTACGGTTGACTTCTCCATTATTGTTGCTGATATCCTAGCATGACCCTGTTGTGTCCAGCCGAATATGGTTTCTGCTGCTGTCAAGCTTTCTTCTAGTCTTCGGATCCCACCTGTCATTACTTGCCAATACTGGTCTGATCCAATAAGTATTCCAATTTCTATGCATGATGTGCCTTTACATGAAACGTCAGCCAGCTTGAATCCGTCCTTTTCATACTTCTTTTGCAGTGAAATAGGCAGGAACGGTAATCTTTCTTTTGAAATTATGTCTAAGTGAACTTGCTTCCACTTCTTCACTACTGGAGGTACTTTTCAGTTTAACTTCAACTGAATTCATGACTCTTTCATTTTGACCTCCTCCGAATGAGCCTATCGTGAGCCTTTCTTTTCCTTTAACCTTACAGCCGAGTTTCTCAGATAGGCTTTTCAGTATGAATGATCTTTGGCTGCCAGTATCCAGTAGAACACGACAATAACATGACTGCCTTCTACCTTCTGCTAATGCAACTGCAGTCTGCAGAAATACACTTGATGAGTTGTTCGTAAACTGGCATGTAGATGTTTTCTCTTCTTGATTTTCACTTTCACCAAGAGTAGATGTTGTACACTGTGCTGTCAGTTCTTTGCTTGGCACATAGACGTCGCATGCCATTTTCGACATATTTGCACCTAATGTTTGCCTTACATATTTTAGCAGTATGGCGAGGCCTGGTACAGCGGAAACATCTGTTTGCCTCTCTGACTTCATTTTCTTGTCTTCATAAGGCATTGTTTTCCTACAATCATCAGTATAATGAGTTGTATTGTCGCAAAATATGCAAAACTTTGCAGCTGTACTTTGAAAATTAACAGTTCTTGTATGCTGCTTACTCTCAGCCCTGTGGCGGTAGCTTTCTCTCCTTTCTGTTGACAAGTCCTCTCTGCACTCTACTTGATCTTCGATGTATTTCATCAAGCGCCTAAGATTATCTTATTGACGTATAGCCAAATTCTGATCTCGTGATGAAGATAGACTGATGCGCTTCCCTTTGTTTTAACTGGAATCCAATGTACATATCCAGGCAAAGCTCTTTTCAGGATCGGAAGCAACATCGATGCATAGACTCGCTTTTCATCCTAAGGACTCCAAACCACGTATGGCACTTGCACCTTTTGTGACAGCTTTCTTAAACCGTCAATGTCGTTGCAGCTCGCTACTGTATTCAAGTTAGTCATTTCTTTCATGTGCATTTCTACCAGCACGTCATCTTTTCCGTACCTCTTCTTGAGTATATCAATGGCTTTCCCATAGTTACTGTCAGAAAACTGTAGTCCCTCCACGGCAGCTGCCGCTTCTCCGGTTAGTGATGACAGAAGGTATGTAAATTTCTGATTTTCGTTCAAGTCGGTTCTTTCGTGTACAGCTGTTTCAAATTGCCGCCAAAATCTCTGCCATTTCATTTTGTCGCCGTCAAACTTCATTAGTTCTAGCTTCGGTAGCTTCACTATTGTTGCTTGCTGAGATTGTCTAGTCTCGCCATTGAAATTGGTTTGCTCCCTCGCTGTTTGCCGTACTTCTTACCGAGAAAGGTACGCGTTGATGTTGTGCAGAGCACTTATTATCTTTAGCTCGTACTCATTTCAGAAGACGGCGGGCTGCAAAGGCGCGCGCCGTCTTCTTCTTTCTCGTCTTGTCCACTCTCATGAGTTTCAATAGCGTCATTGATTTCTGCCCTCACTACACCACCTGTGCTGGCTCATTTTGACCCCGCTGCTAGAACAGAACTTCGCACTGACGCAAGCGGCCATGGCATTGGTGCTATCCTCGCCCAAACACAGAACGGAGCCAACCGTGTGATAGCGTATGCTAGTCGTGTTCTGTCACAGTCGGAGAAGAATTACACCATTACTGAGCGGGAGTGCTTAGCTCTCGTCTGGGCTGTCGCGAAATTCCGTCCGTACCTCTATGGACGGCCGTTCGTGGTCATAACAGATCATCATGCGCTCTGCTGGCTTTCAACACTCAAAGACCCCACCGGGAGGCTCGGCCGTTGGGCATTACGCTTACAGGAGTACACGTTCTCGGTAGTCTACAAATCTGGCAAGTTACACAATGATGCCGATTGCCTCTCCCGCCATCCCGTTGAACCATCCCACTCCACTGAAACGGACCCCGACACCTATGTCTTGGCGATAACAGACTTCACCCATGTGGCCAACGAACACGTCGAGATCCATCTTTGCTCTCTCTTATTGACCGTCTGCAATCCGGCACCCTCGACCCTTCCCTCAACATATTCTTGCTTCAGGATAACGTTCTTTACCGCCGCAACATGCACCCCGACGGCGCAGAACTCCTGCTCGTTGTCCCGCATCATCTGCGCAGGGATGTCCTTATCCAGTTTCATGACGCCCCCACTTCCGGGCACTTAGGCGTATCCAGAACTTATGATCGCATACGACGACGCTTTTTCTGGAAGGGCCTTTATCGGTCCGTTCGCCGCTACGTAACATCTTGTGACCTGTGTCAGCGTCGGAAGAAACCTGCGACTCTACCCGCTGGTCTCCTTCAGCCAATTGACGTTCCAGCCGAGCCATTTTATCGAGTGGGCCTGGACTTGCTGGGTCCCTTTCCAATTTCCACGAAAGGCAACAAATGGATTGCAGTCGCTACGGATTTACCACTCGATTTGCAATTACTCGAGCGTTGCCAACCAGCTGCGCCACAGACGTAGCCGACTTCCTATTGTACGACGTCATCCTCCAACATGGTGCTCCACGACACCTACTCACAGATCGCGGTCGCTGCTTCCTGTCTCGTGTGGTTGACGATCTACTTCGATCATGTGCTACTCATCACAACTTCACGACCTCATATCACCCTCAAACTAATGGACTCACCGAACGCTTAAACCGTACACTGACCGACATGCTTTCCATGTACGTTTCCGATGACCACCATGATTGGGACGTTGCGCTCCCGTTCGTCACATTTGCATACAACTCATCGCGTCATGAAACTGCCGGCTACTCACCCTTCTATCTTCTCTTTGGACGCCATCCCTTACTACCCTTTGACACCTTGCTCCCTTCTGATCCGGCCTCCACGTCCACGACTTCCTATGCGCAAGATGTCATCACGCGTGCGCTCGTCGCGCGCACAGTAGCCCGCGCTCGGCTCACGTCATCGCAGACACAAAGGCCATCTACGGTCGTCGACACCGGGATACTGATTTTCCAGCGGGCTCTCTCGTCCTTCTCTGGCTCCCATCTCGTCGCGTCGGCCTGTGTGAAAAGTTAATGTCGCGGTACGTCGGACCCTATCGCGTGCTGCGCCAGGTAACTCCTGTCACCTATGAGATATTTCCCATGGCATCCACCTCATCGACTGCCGCACCGCGAACTGACATCGTACATGTTTCCCGCCTCAAACTTTACAACTGTGATAATCCATTTTGATCACAACAAGCACCGGGACGGTGTTTCATCGGCCGGGGATAATGTCACGAGCAATGGCAAAGACAAAGACATTGTAGTGGGGCTGGGTCAGAGGCTCTCTTGTCGGACTGAAAACCTGCTGGAACCTGTGCGCTCTGTGCAGTCTTGACTAGGCAAGCGCTAGCCGTTCACGGTTAATTAAATACTCCCCGTAACAATATTTATAATAAGTAAGACGGAATGTATGTAATGGGCAGATATAAAATTGAAAGCAAACTAAAACCTAGTGGCACCAGTGCACAAGCCAGTGGCCCCTCTGGCGCCAAATTTTACACTGCGCTGTCACTGCTATGGGCCCAGCAACATTGCGAGATATACTCGCCTGCCATGAAGTGGCTGGACTCGGAGAAGAATGCTTCACATTAAAATCTTCACCACTCGTGCCATATCGCGGAATACGCTTGTTTTGCAGTGTTTTGGCCCTGACCAAAACGCTGCGACGCAGTTGCTGTAAATGCGTATGTTTTAAAGAGGCAGTACCCTGTCGGGGACGTTGTTAACAAAAAGTTGTTGAAATTCGAGCGGCCTTTTGAAATATCGCGCTTTGAAAAAAATTCTGTCCACTAAAATACGCTGGCGCATTGCTGCAAACTTATGCAGGTGGCCGAATGGGCAGTGGCCACAATTGCCTGAGCATGCGCCACTCGGAATCAGTCATGCCCATGCCGCAATGTGCGGCTGAAAGCCGGGGCACTGACAACGGCGTTGTCGCTAAGCTTCGGCACTTGGCGATTTCTGCGGTGTTTTGGGCATCACGAAAATTGTCCGAATGACAAGCTTGGAACGTAAGGTTCCAAATTCGTTTAACAGTACCAGTGAAGCCCGGAGTTCATCGCGAAAGTACATGCATAAAACATTCATTTTCCTTCGCACCTGTTCACGGCTGCTCAAATTGCCCAGCTTTGGATTACCCAGTTCAAACGCACGTCTCAAGTTTCTCAAACAAGGCGCTGGCTTCTCGCTGACCGTATTCTGTCATACTATAAATGGCGTTGTGTTAACTTTAAACCACTTTGCCTTGTTACTGTTGCAAGGAAGTTGGCTTGCTTTGCACCGTTTTGTCTCGTTATTCGGCCTGCTATTCGCTTGAAGCATGCCACAAAATATTTTGTACACTATTTTAGCCTGAAACTATCTGCCTCGCATCTCCTTCCCATTGGCTGCGCAGCCACTCCTCTTGAGGAGGAACCGAAGGCGGCCGGAGGCATCACCCGCCGCCGGGGCGCCATCAAGCACCAGAAAGTCTTCGAGGTCAAGGGTCACAAATTCATCGAGAAATTCTTCCGACAACCCACCTTCTGCGCCTTCTGCAAGGAGTTCCTCTGGTGAGTCAGCTCCAGAGTAGCGCCATTGTTTCTGAATGTTTGCTCCCGATGGAGTTGCGCAGACCCTGGCTGTGTTCGTGATGTCCCGGTTCTAACATAGGCACCTCACGTATGTGACGGCTGTGTCTAGTACTTGGCAATTGCGAACGTAAGGCGCACTTCACAATTGCATGACTGAGCGGCGCTCGTTGTAGAAGCTCAACGTCTGATGTTTCCGCAGCAATTTGATATCACTCGTGCCGGAGAAAGAATACACTACAACACATAAATGGGCTATTCGGGACAACAAGCGTCCATACTCAGATCATAGTGGAACATTGTATTGGCGCAAAGTCTTCAGCAAATAAAGGACGCCTCCCAAACTCTGGATCCTAATGTGCGGCGAGAATGTCAGAAGAATGCGACTGCGCAGGGCGTACTTTGTTGTGAGACGAAATGAAGCGTTTGAGGCTGCGAATACTTGGGACAATTATGAAAGAGACGCTACAAGGACTCGCTATTCATTTTACTGCGGAGTCAAAGTGATTCGTTGTTGAGGACTGGGAATCCCTTATTCAAAGCCGACTACCGAACTGCATGCGAACTGGAAAGGAAGAGTAAATCAATCATTTCGATTCAGGTATTTTTTGCTACCGCTTGATTGACTTGCGCTAAGTAAGGATTGCGCATTTATCTTGGACTTGGTTGGGAATGAGCAGAATTATTTGAACCATTGAAGTCTATTAACGTACTATTTCATTGGCGATTTTAAAGTAAAAGTTTGTACAATGGAAAGCACTCTGGAGTAATATAGGTTAGTCTGTGCTTTTAACTAAATTGAGAACTTTAACTAGATGTACTTGGCTCAAGATGAAAAACGTAACATTTTTAGGTGGCCCCATCGTCGGCCCTTGCGCTCCGTAACAAGCAAGAATTATATACACCGTATTCACGAGTTTTGTGCAACATGGCGACCTTGGACAAGAACCACAGTCGAAAGGCACTGATTCGTTAATTACGTTCGGTGATATCATATATGCCTTCTTAAATGCAGCGTAACCTTGAGCCCTAACACGAACTGTACCAGACACAGAAATTATATTAAACAAATAATAATTAAAAGCTGAACGCATACCAATGCAATAAAAACAATAGCGTGGAGTGAGGAATTGGTAGTTTTCGTCTGCGGTTCATTTCTCCCTTTTTGTGAAGCTGAGAAGAAAGACGTCATACATTTTATTCGTAAATACTGACGTGAGCCCTTACGTCGCCTTGGCAACCTGCATCGTATAGATGCTTGGCGGTCAGCAAAATGCACTGCCGGGAAGAGCAGTGCAAGATAGTTGGCTAAGCGTTGTTTCCTCACCAGTCGTCAAGCGCGCTGAATCATCGGCCTGTCTGTCGTAGGTAAATCTTTCTGTTTGACTCATGGTTATAATACATTGAGCCCGACATTTAATCTGAATTCTGCATAGGCATGGTTTCACTCAGTAACGCATTTCGCCTACTAATGTTCGCTCATACGGTTTTCCTCTGAACTTCGAGAAACTTTTTCCTAGTTTACGGGACGCATAAGAAAGCCATAAGAAATCACAGATTTCCTTACTCCCTGTTTCAAACCACTCACTTCTCTCCGAGAATACTACCGATTCTGAAAGTACTCACTATGGCTACGTTTACAAGAACCAGATAGGAGAGTATTGAATCAGAAGGTGGACTCGGGTAACCCGGCTCCGCCACCTTTACATGAATTCGTACCTGACGAGTAGATATTTTGGCGACAGCCTGCGTCGAGCCCAGAGATAAGACAATACGTCCAGTTAATCGCTGCTGGCTGCGAACTACCGACCCGACCGATTCTTCAAATGCGCTTCAAATAGACCGGGCTAGGTCAGCCTACGTCGTGCAGTCGGCCTGGCTCAACCCGACTCAGCTCAAGCAGCTCAGCCCGACTGGCAAGCATTTACATTGAGCGTGACAGGCAAATCTCAGCCCGACAAGCGGACTCAACCAGTTTTTGTCGGATTCATGTGAACGTCGCCCTATACGTCAGCTTAGCGTTTATAGGCGTACAGACACAAATAAAAAAGACAAGAATAAGCACTGTTTTCGCCTGTTCGTCACTTTGCGCTAAGTTGCCAAGTAAGAACGCAAGACCACTTATCCGACCAGTCAGTCCTTTAAAGTCTATTGAAGTGGAAAACACCGCGTCAAACGCATTTTTGTCATACTTCGGGCAGACGGACGGAGCTCGTGTTTCAATTTCACACCACGCGGTAACCAGTTTTGTAAACGCTCCTTGAATGATTGTCTCAGAATGCGTGGGCACCGTGGGAGGCCGTTTATCATCACCTCAGTACAATTCTTTGTTACTGTGTTGTTTTTCGTCTTTCTATCGGGTAGAAACACGCAGCTAACGTGCAGCATGAAATGGGCACTTCGATGATGGGCCACTCTGGAAGTAAAGCCCCCCTTTAAAACTTCACATGAATCGCGGAGTTTACCGCAACAAAGCTGGTCAATACTTATGAAGACGCCGTAGCGCCAGTTACACATTATTTCTGATGACCAGTGTTTTAAGTGGTCCTTCACCAGGTTAGTGTATTGCAAACAGATAAGCGCACATCGTAGATCACGTAGTGGTAATCGCGCCAGTAAATTATCAAGCAGTGGCACAGCGCGAGAACAGCGGAAATTTTGAACAGATGCAAACCCTTCCTTTCTCTCGAGCGAGCTTCGCTTGCAGCCAGAGTCGAGGTCACACATGCGCAAATGCGTCTGCGCATGACGCACTGCCTGCAACGTCACAAACTATGGCACTCGAATTCTGTAAATCGTCCATTGCAAAAAGCATTGCAACTACTTAGAAGCGCGGACACCTTTTTTTTATCTGTCTTGCTGCCAAATTTTGAGGTTGCTTGCTGCCAAATTTTGTGGCATAACTCGTGTAATTTTTCAAATGTAATGGAAACACCTGTGCGTCACAAAATTATTGACCAGTCTTTGATAGGAGAAAATAATACGCGTGTTTTGTGTTTTAAAAACGCTTCAAAGTTTAATTTGTTTTCGAGTGCGCAACAGCGGTTCATGAAGTTCAATACGAGGAGACATGGACATAAACAGCTGTTCAGCTGGCCATTCGGCGCTGTATGCTGTCTCGTGTGTCTTTTATGCCCGTGTCGTTCTTCCTGCGATACAACAAATTACATGAGGACCTATCAACAAGCCCATATAGCTGTTGTCATCGCATATGCAGTATTCGAAATTTGGCTGCAGCGACGTCGTCATGTCAACGCCGAGACCCTCGCGCTACCAGTGCTTAACGTCAGCTTCTGAAGAAAGGATGTGTGTATATTGCTCGTAAGTGCGCATAAGCGGTTCCTGCTCCTAGCAATATTCTTGCACCAAACTTAGCAGCAAGCACCAACCCAAAATCTCACGTCTGCCCCTCAAGGAAGCCGCAAATGATCTGTGTGTAATTACTGAACGTGGAATGGAATTTGCGTTGTGAACTTTAATCTTAGCGCCATCCTGGTTCGTCCGTCGTGACGCGTGGGCTGTAATTATTCATACAAGCGCTCTCTGAATATTTCGAAACGCGTAAAAGGCAACACCACATTTTTTCAGGAGCAGCAGTCGCTTGTGTACGTAGTTTCATATCATTCTGACAGACATGGGCGTCGTCTACTTTCTCGTCCTGTTTTTCGCGCTGTTAGTGTGCTGTGAATCTGTATCAAGAAGCTTAAGTTAATATGCTGAAGTACGTAGCGCAGCCACGTAGCCCCACGGCTAGCATTAAATATGTTAGGAGTACGTTTGTTTGTTAATAACAAAATCGAACGCTAAAATTCTGTATTCATAGTGGCAAGTGTAAAGTAAGAAAGCTATCGAAACGATCCGCTAATAGCATGCGTGTGCTTCTACTGCGCGGCACATTATCTTAAAAGTGAGGCTGAAAACCCTTGACAACCAAAAACATATGCAACTCGAGCAGGTGGTATGGTTCCTTTCCTGGAAATGAAAGCCAGCTCCCAGTCTGTTAAGCTAGTCATGCATGTACTCAACCTATATTAGACCAATGTTAGAGCATGCTAACTGGAACCTTTTCAAACTATATTATTTCACCAAATAAGAAAGTACAAGGAAAGCGTCATTGTACAATCTAATTGGTATTCGCGAACTGATTGTATTAGCAAAACTTTATGCCTCCCTGAATTTGCCGCGTTAACCCAACCCAGAAAATAGTGGAAGCTGATCCCCTTTCTTGCGTTGAAAAGCTGCTCGAATGTCGGAGCAGCTGCTGCTTGAACGACTGTGACACTCCTGAGTTCCTTTGTGTGTGTGCGTGTGTTTGTGTTTTTTTTCTGATCACCCTCTTTCTATGTGTGTGCATTTTTCTTATCTTTCTGTCTCCCCTACCCCTTTCCCAGTGCAGGATAGCAAACTGGATACCTATCTCCGGTTAACCTCCTGCCTTTCCCATCTCATTTATCTCTCTCTCTCTCTCTCTGCTCGAATGTCATACGGACTACATATGTTAAAGGGAAAATGGCGTGGTCCCGTGTTTTGAGTCCGGACCAGGACGATTTTTCTTCAACTGCGAGGCTTTTCTTTCGAGGAACCCGTATGGATTTCCTTTGTAGCAGCACTGACAATATCTCTAAACTTTTGTATGAGCTTAGAGATATTTTACAAGAATAGAGCTTAGAGATACTTAGAGATACCTTGAACAAGAATGGAATAAAAATATTTACCTTTGCAAGCCTCACAGTCCAAACATTCTAAAATTTTTGAGGAGACCACATTTAATTTTTAAGATATAGACAATAAAAGTGTCCCTAAGTACAAATACACACTGAACACACTTGAGTGGTTGAGTGGCCAGCTGCGAATGCAAAAGCGTCCATAGCTGCTACTTTGAAGTAACTGCTAGGTTTCACGTGTCTTTCTCCTATAGTCCATGTAGCTGGCAAGGGGAATGGTTATGCGTGGCTGTTGCAGTAATGGCCTGTTATTTTTCTTTCTCTTGTTGCAATAGGTAGTGGCCAACTGATTCCGTCTGCTTCTGTATTTAGCATTTGTATGCATTTTATGTGCATGTGTTTGTATCATGTTCTGATTGTTGTACTTGCAGTGATGCAAGCATCTTTTTTAATATATTGCACCACAGTCATTTATTCATCTTTTGTTGAAATGTACAAAATGCGGCCACCCAGTAAAGGCCAAGATAGCAAGCATTGCCATAAATATGATGCAGATCCAATGACCTTGCTTGAATCGACATGAGGTAAAGCTTTCACGCAAATGTTAGTTAAACTATAGAAAACTAACTGCAATGTGTACAGTTGTCCTTATTTCATCCCATGCAACACATATGCAATGTTGGCTCATGCACCGCACAGGTCACAAAATAATGTAATGTATACATAGCTCGGTGAACTCACTCGAACGTCGGCTCACTGAGACTTCGAACTAACCACGAGTCTGAGTTCGTGTGAGCCTGGCTGAGGAGAATTTTGGTGAACACGAATAAGAGCAAGCTCGGTTGAGTAAATTTTTGGTGAATATTGTCACGTGGTAGTCAGTGCTAGCTCAGCTGAGTATAATTTTGGTGAATATGAGTCAGAGCAAGCTCGGCTAATAAAATTTTTAGTGAATATGGCTCAGTGCAAGCTCGCCCGAGTAGCATTTCGGTGCAGTTGAGTGAGAGCAAGCTCGGCAAAGTAGAACTTTGGTGAATTTCAATCAGAGCAAGCCCGGCTAAGTCGGTCTTAGGTGAATATGAGTCAGAGCAAGCTCGCCTGAGTAGAACCTTTGTGAATATGAATCTTTGTTTTCATGTATGATACATGAAAATAAAGATTCAATTCAATTCAATATGAGTCAGAGCATGCTCGGCTAAGTAGAATTTTGACGAACATGGGTCAGAGCATGCTCAGCAGAGTATAATTTTGGTGAATATGAGTCAGAGCAAGCTCGGCTGAGTAATGATAGGATATGGTTATACGAGTTTATGCAGTAGTACATGTAATTGCAGACTCATTAGCAACATTGCCTCCATCTTGATGCGCAAGGCCTACGCCTCGTGATGAGTCCGCACACTTTATTAGCTGTGGACATGCAATTGAGAACCACCCACACTTGAAAAGATGCTATCATTCGCAGGAAGGAATGCAACTTGCTGACTTTACTGCACAATTTTGATCTGCTTTTGTTTAATGTGTTAACTACTGTAGTACTGCTTATAAAAACAAAGTGTTTGCCTGCTTTTCGCATTATTGCATGTGTCTTACAGGAAGTAGAGACAGGGAAGCAAGGAAAGGCAAGGATGTTTATGGCGAAGTAGTTTCTTAGAATACTGCGATATGTTACGACCAGCATAAACAAAATAAATTTGATGCACTGAAGTCAGCGATATATGCAATTACCTTTTAATGTGAGGGTTAATACAGGTGCATTAAGGATACAAATTCTGCAACAGATTAAAGGTTTATTGCTTTTTGTGCAGAAGAAAAATAACAAAAAACTGTTTAAGTAATGCTGCGAAAACAAATTGCCAATGCTGTTTATTATCAGTCAATGCGTTAAATATGCTATTGTAGAACGTTCATTACGATATATAGTTTGCACGTTTGCTTTGCGAGGTTGATAAGCAGTCGCATCTCGCAGCGGAAGCAACAGAACCTTGAAATGAGATAATTCATTGGGAAAAATGTGCATGAATGCCCAAACCAACCGACTGCAACTAAATTGCCGCGCGTATAGCGTGACAATTTGACCGTAGCATTTGTCCGTAGTTGCGTATTCTTTAAATTGTTCCGTCCGTAAAAGCATACCGCGCTTCAACTGTGGTGTTTTCGTATATCGCGAGTAGCTTGTACAACCAGAAAATTGGGACGACATCCGAAGGCCATGTCTTCTCGTGAGGGACACCTCGTAGTATTTACTAACTTGCAGCACATGTGAATAATGGAAAAGCACGCAAAAGTACGTACTATCAGCACCCGAAGCCAGTGCAAAAATAGCGTCGTGTGATTAGCATAGTAGCCTGTCAACAAGCGCATGGAAATCACAGAACCGAATCGGGCCTACGAGTTTTTATCTGCACTGTTCGTGTGTAGATGCTGATGTTACCTACCGATTGTGCAATCCACTCTTCGAGGCTTGCTGAGCCAACATGTACAGACAAAAAATTATCTATAAAACGTTGTGGTGAGTGACCGACGCCATTTTCCCAAACAGAGCGCGAAATAGCTCTTGGTGCAATTTTGACGCAAAATCGCAGCGGTCGCTGCGATGTTGCGACGCTGCGACCAACTGGTTGGTCGCAGCCGAAAATCGCAGAGTCAGCAGTGCGACGGCGATTTTCGTCGCATGCGACGGAAATCGCAGTTCCGGTGCGATGAAAATCGCATCATGTGCAACGGCCTTAATTCCAGTGAGAGTTAGACATTAGCCTTCTGTGCATTGGTAATGTCTGCCCAATAGCTCTAGAACGCGTTGAAACAACTACTTCTTGAAGCAGCGCTCCCTTCTTAGACATTACGCAACTCTCTTTGCTAGAGCACAGTAAATGTTCGCAGAGTGTTGCTCTCGCTACCCTGCTTCTACGTGCAACTCACTCTACGAGCACCGACGAGGTGCGAGTAAAGAAACTTTTCGTCACTGTAACCACTGCGCTAGACCAACATCTGGGAAAGTGGTCATTGAGTAACCATTCCTGAGTAACCATGCATTTCACGTGTTGAAGCACTACTGGGCCAGCCTACTAAAACTAAAGGAGGTAGAAACTAAGACGGAGAAACACACAAAAAAGTGCTTAAAAGAAGTTAAGCCATCACTGGTTCCAGGTCCCAATGTGCAAGAATTAAGTATCCACTTGAATAGTTGTGAGTAGAAAGCAGCTCCCGCTGGGGGCGCTCGTAAGAAAATGCCGACCGTGCAATATTATACTGCTGCTGGGCCATAGTGCCAGGGCACGGACGTGCGTCGCCTAAACTAGATCCATTTTAGTTTTCGTCCTGCTACTCAGACTTGATGGCCTAGTCCTAGCCATAGAGAAACGCGTCTCTCCGCTCCCCCCCCCCCCCCCAGCCAATTTTTTTGCAGTCTTTTCGAGTTCTTTCTCAATCACACAGTGGAACAGCTGCTCGCTGTGTTTCCAATCTTATGGAATAAAAAAAGAATGATTAGAGAGACTCTGTGACAATGTTCTGAGCAGCGTTGCATGCAGGATAGAGGAAGTTAAACACATCATGTTATTACTGCCGCCTTCAGCTGTGGTCGGCTTTATTTACTCTTTCATTGACTGTGCACCATATTGAAACACATTGCTTTAGCCAGGACCAGATCTGGCGCTCCCTGAAAGTTAAACTCAACCTCTTTCAATGCTACGTAATTGACGTACTTGATGTGCACACTAACGAGAAAAACTTTAAAAATTATTCGCGTGTTGCTTCTTGTTCTGTGCGTTACTTTGTCACGGCTACTATGCCATGCTATAAGCTATAAGCTATAAGCTATAGCTGTCAAGCTATAAATGGCAGTTAACCTGGTGTCCTCGAAAACAAACATATATGATCAGTACGCTTGCCAGTACCATGCCTGTTCCAGTACTATACACGTGCTGCCTAAAATTGGGCGTTCACCAGGAAAGCATCAAGCAAGCCGTGTTGAAAAAGAAAGAAATAAGCTGAAGATCAACAGAGAGATGGCACGATGGATTACAAAGCAGTAGGGGGGGGGGGGGGTGATATCTTTGTTATTTTTTTGAGGATAAGAAGTTTATGTATGCCAGGTCATGTAGCGGAGAACAGGTCTTATATTGCTTAGTTTGTCCCCCTCAAATAAAAAGAACGTAAAAAGAAAGTGGGGGTAAGCCCGCACCACCCGCAGGTATAACGGGCATAGAACCAACGAAAGATAAATGAAATGGCGTTGTGTTTGCGGGCAACCCAAGAGAAATTTGTAGAAAAGCCAATTAGAAAAAAAAATTAAATCGGAAGCCAAGCCCTCAAAGTAAACAGGAGTGATAGTGCTCAATAGGAAAAGAGGCATGACGACAAAAGCAAAAAGTCTGCGCGAAGTGAGATAAACATAGGCTCCATTAACAGGTTAGTTGGTTTCGGTAGTGATCCGGAGAAACAGAAAGGGTTCCAAGGATAGGTGAACGCTGTCGAGAACGGCTCGTGATTTGGTAGTCTGACATATTGGAAAATTTTAAGGCATACTAAGAAGATGGTTGACGCAATTCAGGGATAATTTAAAATCGCTAGGAGAGATTCTTTTCCTGCGATAAACGGGAACAGGGAAGATGATGCTTATGACCAAGTCACGTCTAATCTAACATCGAATGTTGAGGCTATGTAGCACTGCTGGTCGTTCGTTTGTGTTCGTTCGTAAGCAAATGCGCAATACTGAGATGAGATGTTAGTAAAGAGAATTGATATAAAGTATAGATAGGCAAAATGCTAGACTGTAATGTAGAAAATCTTGAATAGCTCGAGAAGGTTAGGTGAGTATTTGACGCCGCCCCGTTTCAAAGAGCATGCTAATAGAAACCGCCATCACAGTAGCTATGCAGTTGCGCTGCTGAGGTCGAGATTGCGGGTTTAACCCGGCCCTGGCCCTGGCATTTCAATGGGGTTAAACTGCGAAAACTCTAGTGCACCTAAATTTTGGTGCATTTTAAAGAAATCAAGATAGTCAAGATGAATCCCGAGTCCCTGACTACGATGTTCCTCATAACCAGATCGTGGTTTTGGCACGTAAAAGCCCAGTAATTAATTAATTCAATTCAAACCACTTTCATCATTATTATCATTGTACTAAAGTGATCTTTTCTTTCAGCGTTCATTAATGAAACAATCGTGTAAAGAGAGAGAAAAAGAACATTTAATATAGTTAGATTTGATTTGGCTTATGTCCTTGGTTGAATGAGTCATTAGTTTATGACAGCCGTTGACTGCGTGATGTCTTGATCCCGCCGGATAATACAGCGTTGAGCTTCGAGGCTCGCGTTCGAAGAGCAGCTTATTTTCAGACGAGCATATGAATGCTAACAATATGTCCAGTTTAATGGACGATGACAGTGCGCAATATTCGGCACAAATATTAGTGTGGTTAACCATGGAACTAACATGGTTTCTAACAAGTTAGTGCTAAGGACGACGTGGGCATGGGTTCTTTTCTATACTTCCCGGTGCATGACCAAACTTGCAGAGCTGTGGTTAAAAACGAGCTGCATGAATGATTTAGTAGACCTCAACTCGTTCGAGATAAACCAAGTGTGCAACCAAGTGCAAGCATACAATTTCGTTCACATGTATTGGATTTCGGCGTACAACTTCACAAACTTGTGGGACATGTACGGAATTGCTAGTTGAGAAAGAAATATATATATATATATATACCACTCATTTCTATTTTGGCCATTTCACCTGCATGTCTCATTTCATACCGTTATCGCCACGAAAAGCACGAAGCGGTAGTCTGGTCAAACGCCAGCGCTGAATTCTGTTGCTCCGCACGTACTATCGCTAAGAGCATCTGTAAAACATCGTAACTTGGTATGTTTGTATAACTGAAGCCAAAATACCACAGTCACTTCTTCTCCTTCTCCGCTTTATTAAAAGAATTAAAAAATGTCGCAGTGCCTCTGCTCTTAGTTAAAAAGGGGTTCATATGAAAAGCACGTGTTTCCTAGAGCACCCAAAGTAATCTTGAGTGCAACTCTAATTGCAAAAGTGCACAGACCATGACACATTGCATCGTGATGCAACAAAGGACATCGTGATTAAAGCTGTCTATTGCACGGAACTATACGAGAGTGCGAGGGCCTCCCAGCACCACCACAGAACCAGCTCCAGACAGACCTACTCTGCACGTTTCCCACAGACGCCCACAACTGTAGACGGTCACTGGCGGCCGTTTCGAGACGTCTTTTCTCTCCGGCCTCAATATCCCCTCCTCGCCGGCCACTTCAATCGCGTCACGTCGACGCCGATCCAGGTCTCAGACTGCTGACTTGCTCGCCGGCATCGCTTCGGAATTTCAATGAACTCCGGCCCAGCTTAAAGGCGCTCCGGCGACAGCGACTGAATGACAATGCATTCTCTCGAGCCGTAAACTGGTTCTCCGGCGTCGGCTGCTACCGTTTCGCGCTCACGTGATATCGGTGGTCCAAGCACTGCAAACTCAGCCGGACCGAATGGGGGAAACAATTATATTCGGGGATGCCGGCTGGAAGTTGCGCTCGGCCTGATTGCTCGCCTGTTCGGCAGAAAAATTGAATGCCTTAGCCGAAACCCTTCCAGATTCAGCGGGTGGGCTTTGTCGCACAACGCATTCTTAGTGATATGTGAACAGTTTAGCTTTGATCACGATGCCACGGAAGACTTCGTATGTGCGACTAATTTTCAGTCGACGAAAGGGGTTTCTAGACTTTTCCCATGTCGGCTCGACCCTTATCATGTTTGCGGCACCGGTTGCTAAAATGGAGGTGCAGGTGGGGACAAAAGTGATTACAAGAGGCTATGAACGACGCTTCGATATACATGTAAAGGAACAGATCGAGGGGTGAGAACTGGCCATGAGCACCGTACTTCGCGCATGTGGCTTGGAATTCCTTGCAACACCCCGAGGCTGCTAGAGTAGAGGATGCTATAGTTGCATCCCCCCGAGGTTGATGCAGTTAATCCACACCTCCCGTGTTCCAATTACCTTCGTCCGCACATACTTCCTTTTTTCATGGGCACAGGCACTCAAAATATCCATAGCTCCGTATCCTTGCCCAAAAATAACAAACATTTATTCCTGTCGTAGAAGCTGTCGCGCTTTTCCACCGACGACTCCGTCATGAAAGGAGGTTCGGGGACGTAAGCAAGCCTCCAGCAATTAGACGACGGATTACACGCAAAACAACGAAGCTGAGCTACACGATAGCTTCGTGTGTCTTTACCCTTCCAGCTGCATACGAACAGCAATGATGGCGGTGTGTTAATGTGCTAGCAAACTGTCTGTATAGCATTTCGTTCTCTTTTTTTTTCTTTTTTAGAACAGAGTGTATATGTATACACAAGCGTCCAAAGTTTTGCTAGTGATGTTTAAGTGACGAAGGCTCAAGTTCAGTTTCGTTGAAATGCACGAGTACAAAAGCTTGCGTTTGTGACAACTGCTATGTGGAGAGCCCCCTCTTTGTATAAGTACTGATGCAGCGTGAATGCTGCGCCAGCTGTGTGGTCATGTGCGCTGTGGCGAGAATCCTGGCCCAGCGTATTGTCCTCGCCCCCCCCCCCGCCCCCCGCACACACACACCCACACACACTCCGCTTGTTTCGAAGACCATCTATAGTCAGCTAAATCACGCAAAGGCGGCTCTATGAAACGAACCATCTTACTCTTCATGCGACCTGTGCAGCATAGTTTTTGAAAAATGTGTGCTAGAACAGCGCTTCTAACACTTGTGCGGAATACATACCAAAAGTATTGTCCCTGTGTGTGGTCATTAGAACATGGAGTAGCTTTCATTGTTGGGATTTTTTCCAAATCGGCAAGAAAAGAATCGTTGTTATTGTACGTCGCGGGATCACGTCCAAGTCTGTCAATTTTTTTACTGAACTGCAAACGAAATGTGCTTTAGGCGCATTTGGCATACGATGATTTGCGACTGGCGGGAAAAGTATGAATTCGTATTTTTGATATATTGGTGCAAGCGCTGCACCCCTTCTCTACACATTTCTTCTCGCAAATCGTTTCAAGAAACAATTCGCCACAGAGTAAGTACACTAACTCTATGGGAAAAGCTGAGGAAAAGAAGTGCCATGCCATCCGCAAGGACGCCGCCATTTTGTTACCTCGTATTTTCGTAACGCTAAGGATAATCAAAATATCATGCAAGACCAAGCATTCACGTATACCACGTGCATATGGATAATGTGTAAAGTTCCCTCCGTATATTGTGATTGAGATCCAATGGCCCTTTATAAAACTTCTCTGTAATATTTACGGTGCGGAAATGGGTGTGCTCGAAGGCTCTTGAAATAAATGGCACCGTCATACTGAAGGATACTCATGATAACGTTGATTGCGAGTGTCGTTGCAGTCGCGTCTCGGCGTCTGCGCCTGCACAGAGTAGCAACATAGCGGTGCCTTTGCGGTTACCGATTTGAATGCATTGGCTCTATGGGGATCATTGCCTCCAGAGGTACTTATAATACCTTTATGAATTTTGCTCCGCTTCTTGTCCTCAATGCAGGTGGCAAACTTCGCAGGCAATCAACTAACGTAAGCATGCTCAGATACGGGGGCATGTGAAATTGCACACGGCACTTCTTACACTTCAGTGACAACGTATCCAGTTCCGCATAAGACTTGCATGTACTCCACACCTATGTCCTAATATTCAGTGCGAGTAGATCCTATTGCGATGCCTAACATACAAAAAAAAACCATCGCACAAGAGTTTCACAAAGTTATTTGTTTACTGAAGCTTTTCAGACCATCACTTAAAGAGAAAGCGCCGCACACATATAAGGGTCGCAGTAGCAGAACATAAGCTGCCTGAATACGTACATTTTTTGATGCCAGAGCTTCGCTAAAGTACAAACCATAAAGTTTCGGCGTCAAGCGATGCGACAGCGTAAAAACAAAACTCAGCAAAATCATCTAATCGCACCCGTCTCTCTAAGCGCCATGCAAATTCGTAAGAATGCTAAGCTGCAAAAGGAAGCCTTCGCCGGGTATCCCCATACTGCGTTAAGGATTTTATTAAGCTAAGAATGCACTTCGCCCGGCACCGCAAAGTGCTCGGATCCCCTCCCCCTCCCAGGGTTATTGCTTTCCGAGAAGAGTCCCTCGCCGGAGTTGTGCCGCTCCCTAACTCAGCCGTGTCTCAGGTTGCCGACCTCCTTTCCTTTTCTACATGAGTAGCGTCTTCTCTTCCATTTTCTTATTTAGGCTCGCTCCCATGGTGCAATTCTCTGTCCTGCTGCGCTTTCGCTCCTTTCATGCGGACAATTTTGTCACCACGAAGCCGTATATATTTTTTGTCGCTTGCCTCTTTCCAGTGGTCACAATATATAAAGCGCGTTGTGGACCTCGAGGGTGTGCTTTTATCTCAGGGACGGAAAGCAGTATATTATTCACGAATTCTGGCCAAGCTGGCGCCCACTTATGTGTATGTTAGTGCCCCTCACGGGACTAGAGACAGGCTGGTCTTTCTTTTTTCTTTTTTCTTACGTAAAAACAAAGCGTTTTGGTTTCATTATTGTTTCTTCATTATTCAAAGTAAATTAATTATACTGAGCAAACATGCTGTTTCAATGAATGAATGAATGAATGATGAATGAACTCTATTTTCTGCTCAGAAGGGTGGGGTGGGGGGGGGGGGGGCGTAAGAAACGAAGCCCGACATTCCATGGCAGCCGAAGTAACGCCTGCTCAGTACAAGCCAGCTAGCTAGGAGATCGATTTCTTTTCTTTCTGTTTAGTGTTTCTAGCTTTACGTGTTGCAATCACCATGTCTCGCTCTGCACGCCAATCTATGCGTTCACGGCATTCCTTCCGTTGTGCGCCCACGTTCACTATGTTTCACGGCTCACAAGTGCTGGACATTTCTCGAAACGACCTCGACACCCCACATTTATTATGTACTGATATAGCCCCGGCGGTCTGTGGTCAGTGATGATTCCCCTTTTTTTTATTCTTACCTTTTTTATTATTTTGTTACTTGGCGTGCCACTTGCAAAGTCTCAACCAAAAGGTTAGAAGAAAGATGAGTTCCAGTCTTCTCGACGCCTTCTTGAGTGCTGATGATAGCTTTAGGGTTCGCAAAGCTGGATTTATTGCTTTAGACGTTACGAGAGGCTTCGTGGGCATATCTACTTAGAAGCCTACAATATACGCAATAGGTTCGTCCGAACCAGACCCTCATTTTTTTTTCTTAAACTATTTTATACAGACAGCTGGTTCAGTAAGGCTCCGAAGCAAACGAATTACCGGGGCTTTATTCCTGGCTTCGCAAGAAGCACAAATCCTAATGCGGGGGCCATCAGGCAACGGGACACCTCGCGAACTAAGTGCACGGTGGTGATGGCCCGCTCCATCGAGGGGGCACCGTCCCTGGAAAGCAGTCCTGCGCAAGCTGCGATAAGGGCTCGCAGTGGTTCATGGCGAACTCGGCCCGTGAGTGTTCATCCGACGCCAGGAATTATCGATCCCGACTTGTCTTTTTTTACCCGCTGGGCTGCCTTCATATCCGAGCGTCCACTACTAGCAGCACAGCAGTCCACCGAACTCTTCGGACAGCCCCGACTGACGTTGGAAGAAAAACGAATTGTCTTCGCAATCCTGGCACTTTCTTCTCTATATATCCACTTTTCGTTCTCTCCCTCTGTTTATATATTGATGCTGTACCCACAGCGCCAAAGAGGCATTACGGGGTGGAAGGGGGGAGGGGGAGCGAGGGGTTACAATTTGTCAAACAATGACAATAGCCTCAGAACGTCTTTCGCAATACATATAAACAAAGTTCAACATCTGGCACTCTTGTCTCTGCAATGAAATCTTGGTGTGCAATTTCGGGTGGCCCGACCTAACAAAGTTGTTTCCCAGCCCGGGATCTGTGTTTTGAGAACCAAGTACATTATCCTCATCTTTTATTTTTTTTCTCGAGGATGGTAGTGCTGAGCTTTAAAGCAGGGCGGGTAGTGCCACTAGAGGGACCTCACTGTTAACATTTAAATTCAATATTGCGGATGTAAGAAAAATAAATGAAGAAACAAGAACTTGAGAAGAGTCGGTGACTGGACGTCCGCTACCAAAGCAGTGACAGTGTCGGTAAGGTTGAGTATGAAGAATAAGGAGTGAGGTAGGATGACAAAGTCGAAAACTTAATTTCCTCTGTACCAGAAATTGACTGTTTCGCATCAAAAGTTGCTCAGTGCACAATAGTGGCACAGTGCTTCCCTTCGGGTGCAATTCGGAAACATGTCTTAAGGCTAAACTATAATTCAATGTTTCATGATCAGAATGAACGCTATGGAATTTTCGTTTTGTTTCGTCTAACAATAAACAGTAGAAGGCGCAGTCGGCGCACGTCCCTTTGTCTTAAGCTCCTTCCACGTGGCGGACTCCCGCATAGAGAGCGTTTACGTGCAACAACCTATGCAGCTCCTACTGGGCGCCAATCCCCATGACCACCGTTAATACGGTGGTTCTCTCAAAAGGGTGTCTCACGGGCTTTCGTTTGAATTTTCGCTTGTTTTCGTGCCGTGAAGCAGTTCGGCTCTTTGCACACACGATCGTCAGCGCGCGAACTATGACAGTGTACTCTGTTTTCAATCCCGAGTGGCCCTTGACGAAAGGAAAAGGCCTCCCCTTGGGCGGATGCAGACGATGCGCGATCATGAAAGGCTAGAACACTAGGACGTAGACAAGCTTTTTGAGGCGATATTGATATAACTAGGGTCATTAAACTGTGCCAGTTTCCTGGAGGCCAGCGTCGACGTCAACGATACAATTGCTACTGGCGTGGAAGTATTACATACTTTTACGTCGCACGCCGGAAAGCTACGGCACTTCACCACTAAATAAAACGCCTATTGAAACTACAAACGTGCAGCAGAAATAAACGACTGTATTATATCCATTCTTGCAAATTCGTCTCCTCACTCGTATTAGGACGGCAACGTCTTGCGCTTCAGTCACTTTTGCTGATCAAACACTTCGGTTAGTTTGGCTATACTTTGTGAGTTCACGCCACACGCGAACTGCAGCTGCTCTTTCTTGTAGATGCGTCTCCTCGCGAATATTTACTCGAAAAAACGTACACGATTGTTTATATTTTCAAGACTATGTCAAGCGTTGTCTTAGGCGACTCGAACGTTTGCGATAGAAAGAGAACGATGTACTACAGAGTTTAGATTTCCGACGTGCATTGGCTCTGCAGTGAAAGAAGTAGCCCAAGTGGCTGCTAGCACCGTCAGATAAACGTTTCGAATGCAGAGTGTGTATTTTCAGAAAGAGGAACATCAGCGCTCAAGTAAAATTATATAATTGAAGTTTATAACATCACGTCGAAGAAGTGGTTTGAATGCAGGGCGGAGATTATATTTTATGAAAATATAATATTTTATGAAAATAAAGTAAAGAAGAAAACTAGGCAGCATCCCTAAAATGCCATTTTCAACCAGAGGTGTTTCAATGCTTTTCTAAATGATAGCCGCGTTGTTGTGTGGTCTAACAGAAATTCGTATTGGATTTCAGACATGAATTCCAGTGTAAAACAGTCTGCTTGCCTATTTGAATAAACTACCAATCACAACAATGACAAGGACTCAATGTTGACTTGTGCAGTGCTTAAAAAGAGTTACATAGATATATCTACATAGACCTAAAGTACACAGCAAAGTAACAGCAGCAAGCAAAATAGCGATGTATGTGCATTAACACTTGTTTACATACAATGCACCGCATACCTGAGTTTTTATATCGAAGTTGCCAACAAATTAGAAATAACAATTTGCAGGTGCTACAACGCAAGGCCTGCCTTTGTATTTATAATACACTCAACTCGAAAATGTTATTTCCAAGAAGATATTTTTGAATACTTTCAATATTGACAGTCGTGTGTTGCATTATTCAGCGACACTTGGTGATGAATTCCAAGGCCTGTATGGCAAAGGAAAGCACAACCTGGTCCGGTAACGCACGTTACGCTCGCTACGTTTTTACTGTCGTCTGTACTTTTCCACAAAGAAGTTAGCTGCAGCAAGGCCGATTTTCGCTTCATTCGATGCGACTTGCTTAATTACGGTTGTCTGTCTTTTTGGAAATGTACCCCTCGCAGCGCCCTCTAATGTCTGAATGCCTAGAAACGAGCCCAGGAGGCTTGTGCAATGGGAATCATTTTTCACTGCTTGCGAGGCTCAACCCATGGCAGGCCTGCAGAGAAAAACGTGGTGCTTAACTTAATTACTAGCGATCCCGTATAAGCACGCCCAAGCAGACTGCCATCTCTGGCTTCGTAACCGTAGCATATCGTGCACGCCAGACCTCAATTTGTAAACAAGGATGCCACAGCAAAAGCACATATCCACTTACGAGGCCCGCATGCAAATGACCTGTATTTGCAAAGCGGAAACATTGTAGAGACTACCATCGAAGTGAATGTCCCTCGTGGCATTATCGTTCAGCGTTTCATTCTTGCTGCAGTGGAGGCCAGAAAGCAGTAACCAGAGGTAAGCGGTTCAAGTATCAGATGCGCAACTTTTTTGATAGCGGCGTGGATTTTGGTAATTTAGATCCCACTTAGTGCTTGAATAAAGCAACTCTAAAGGGCGCAGTGTGTGCCAATGTGCACGCGTTAGCAGCGTCCCACGCGTCAAGCATCTGTCTGCCTTGCATCCAATAAGAACACATGAATACTACAGCTTCATGAGAGGTACGACCCAGAAATGCGTGGTGGAGCTAAAAGAAGTAACGTTATTTTCAATGTTATGACATCTCCAATCTAATGGAAGGGACAGGGCCACTGTCTGTCCTGTCTTAACGTCCTCTACATTGCACTGTTTTCTTTCCTTCTTGTTCATTTCAGCCCACCTCTAATATCCTGAAATATTACTAATACTGCATCAGCGTTTAGATCATTTTGAGGTAAAGCACTCGCTAGCCCAGACTATCAAAAGTAATTTACGGTGCAGATGAGATTATTGAGACGGGAAATTCATGCATCATCGTCCTTCTGAGGTTATGGAAAGGATGCATGTTCGTTAGCGCGAGGTATACACGCATGTCACGTTGTTTGCCACGAAATATACAAAAGAATGACGGGAGTTCACCAGTACAAGGGTGATATGCAGATGGCGTGAGTTTGGCAAAGTTCGGTATCTCCGCGAGCTTTGGCGACGCCTTCAGATGAATTAAGGTATAAATTGAACTTCGCGGTTCGGCTCCAGATTTCATTGGCGTTGCCTAGATTAACTCTTGCGTTATCACTTGGGCGTTACCCCATGGGCGGCTGAAAAAAAAACAGTCGCAGTTTCGCCCGCAAGGCGAAGCATCGATTGCGATAGCAAATTAGAGGACAGCTATACAAAGTAAGGATAGTAGTCTTATCGGCCGTATAAACGTGTAAACGTAGGCACACTAACTAAATTAAGAGGCATGGTGTCACGCGCGCACAAGCAAACATGAAACGCATCTCACCCGATGACCGCGGAAACTCGCTGTCAGAACGCTGGAGTGAGTCAGCGCGCCAGCAGCAGCGAGCGAATTGAGCTTTGTGCCAGCGCTCGCATCAGCGCTATTGTAGCCGCGAAAACCCAGGGAGGGCGGAGCCTGCCCCCGCCGCAGATAGCTTTCAAGATACAGCCGCGTGGGCGGGCGCTCGCGGTTCAGAACGCCTTCCCCTTCCTCTCCCACTGGAGCTTTCCGGCCCGGTGGGAGCGCGCGGCCGCAGTAAAGCGCGGCCACTCCACCTCCCTACCCTCCCTCTGGAGTGTTGTGCGCGACTGGAAGACAGCGCACTTCCTTCCCGCTTCCAGACCTTGCGTGCGCAAGCCGCGATTGCCGGCTCACCGTCGCATGCTTTCACTCGCACGTACCGCCTACGGCGCGCGGCGACGATTTTATCGCCCGTTAACTTTATAGGGAACCTCACGGTGACGGCGACGGCAGGAATGCCCCTGGAGTGTCCAGATAATTGCTATCGCAATAAAATGAATCACATGGCCAAACTGTCGGCGCTTTCTTTCATTTGTTTATCGTTCCCACCAGTGCGAGCAAGTTAAAGGAAAAATGTTATCTTTTAACGTACTCAAAAGAAAGGAAAGGTTTGGTGTGCGAATGCGCCAACCCGAAGGCGTTAGATAAATGATCCACCATCAATACTGATTTTATTGCACCGCCTTCACCTGTGAGCTCCACCGCATCGTAGGCGTGCCGACTGTTCGTCCGTATTTCACACTGGTTCTAACAGTGAAGTGCAGTAGCTTTCATTGACCAGTCACTATATTCAAAAGAATGCGTACGTCGCACACATGGCTACGTACTTGTTTTGTACGCTCGTGAGCTGCAGCACCGTCGTTATTACTGAGGTGTGTAACCCGCCGAAATCCATGTAGGCGACAGCAGTCACAGTTATTCATGCAAGTATGAGATGTCCGGCTACGGTGAATAACAACAAGCAGAGCCAATCACAGTAGCCGAGTACTCCGGCGTTTGCGCGGCCACACTTCGGAAATGCGGGCTTGCTACACCGGTACACAAGTTGTCGAAGCCCCCATGCCACACTTCTCAATTTCCTTCCTTTTATTCATGTGGTTGGCTCGGACGGATAGAAGTTAGCTCAGGCTGTCAGCGGCTCTCCTCGTCGTCGCTATCCATTTGTATACAGGGTGTTTCAGTTAATTGGGTCAAACTTTAAAAAATATTAAAATGCTACGTAGCTGGACAGAACCAAGGTAATGTTGTTTTGCCATCGCATGAAGATACTGAAAGTATTTTTTGAATTCCGCCTAATTGGATGTTTCGTCCTAATTAATTGATAAACTTCTGAATTATTCTAATTAGATTGAAAGTGTCAATGAGAAAGTTGCCGAGAAACACGAGAAACTCCCGATACAGCTTTCTGTTGCTAAATACGTGCTACATAAAAGTGTTTTTTCGAGCGAGAAAGAAGCCCGCGAATACACACAAAGTGCCTCGAGCGGCCAGTCGTGCGGCAATTTTGCGTGTGTTCGCGGGCTTCTTTCACGCTCGGAAAAAAACATTTATGTGCCACGTATTGAGCAACAGAATACTGTATCGGGAGTTTCTCATGTTGCTCTGCAATTTTCTCATTGACACTTTTCATCAAGTTATAATAATTGAGATGTTAATTAATTATTTACACCTAATCATGTAATTAGGCGGAATGCAAGAAATACTCTGAATATCTCCACGCAACGACAAACAACATTACCTTGGTTCTGTCCAGCTATACGTAGCGTTTGCATATTTTTATAGTTTCACCCAAGTTAAGTGAAAAACTCTGCATCGCAGTCAACGACGCGTTTGGCGGGCGATCGCGGGAGCCTTTGCCAAGATATTCCAGCCATCCCGTTGTGGGCACCAAGCCTGCATTTTCAGAACCCTGTTATGTGGCGAACACACTCGTCAGAACAACGCAGAATAGTCCGTGAAACTTATAGCACACCCAAGCAGGTTTAGGTTTTTCTTTAAACCTCCTTGGCCACACCACGCGTGGCCCATACATGTTCTATGTGCTTGACTGCACGCCTATATTTCACGATGGTGGCGGGACCGCAATGCGCGCACAGTGTTGTCTGCCTTGTGTAAAAGGTCCATACTCCATTTGATAGAACGCTTGCAACACTGTTGAGGCTATAGAGAGACATTTGTACACCGAGAGCCCGTGTTGTGTGGTATTCACTACGTCTTTTCCTGTTTTTTTAGCGCTAAGTGTTTCCACATGAATCAATACCAACTTGCTCAGTTCGCCCTTTTTAGGTGACACAAAGGCACGTCTATTACAAAAAGTTATTTAGGACGTCGGAAACTATGCGAATATTCTTGTATCACTTGAGATTACTAAAAATATGTATCTGCCATTTAACCGATGCCGAAGCATGGAACTACATTCTATTGCGTACTAAGCTGTGCACATGGAGTACAGGCTGGTGCCTATAGGAACGCCTCGTAGCTTTCGTTGCACTGCAAGTAGCAGGAGTAGAAAACACTTGACCAGGAAACGCGCGCAGTGACACACTTTGATGACCGATCTACTTGCGTAGCTTCCACAGCACTGCATGCTGAGTATTTATTTCTGTATTCATTATATTTACTTAGTAATGCGCAAATTTATTTAGGTAATAGCATTAGAAGTCTCAAAGCTGAAAAAATTGCATGTGTATGAAGTGTAGGAAGCCGGTCATTAGTATTACGTGATTAGGAAGCTGGTAGAGGTAGAGAGGGGATGGCGTAGCTTAGAGGAGCATGTATGTATGTATGTATGTATGTATGTATGTGTGTGTGTGTGTATGTATGTATGTATGTATGTATGTATGTATGTATGTATGTATGTATGTGTGTGTATGTGTGTATGTATGTATATGTGTATGTATGTATGTATGTATGTATGTGTATATGTATGTATGTATATATGTATGTGTGTATGTGTATATGTATGTATGTATGTGTACGTAAGTGTGTGCGTGTGTGTGTGTGTGTGTGTGTGTGTGTGTGTGTGTGTGTGTGTGTGTGCGTGCGTGCGTAGGTAGTGCAACTGTGAGTTTGAGCGAGGATCAACGGCGCATATCTCAACAAACTTCCGTTTGAAGATGGGATTGTCTTGTTCAGCGACACTGGGGATGGATGGCTGCAAATGATTGGGGACCTTAACCGTGAAAGTGTAAGAGTAGGGTTGAAGATTATTATGCAGAAAACGAAGGTGATGTTCAATAGCTTGGGGAAAAAAAACAATTCATGATCGCCAGTCAGCCTGTAGAGTCTGTGCAGAAGTAGCTTTATCTAGGTCAATTACTCACAGGAGACCCTGCTCACGAGAAGGAAACTTACAGAAGAATCAAAATGGGTTGGAGCGCATGCGGCAGGCATTACCAAATCCTTACTGGTGCTACATATGGGGCAGAAACTTGGAAGTTAGCAAGGAGGCTAGAGAACAAGATAACGGTCGCGCAAAGAGCGACGGAACGAAAAATGTTAGGCGTAATGATGAGAGACAGGAAGAGACCGGTGTTGATCAGAGAGCAAGCGGGATAGCCGATATTCTAGTTGACATTAAGGCTACGTTCACACTTGGTCTCGAAGCAGATGGGAACGGCAATTACTTCGAAAAATCCGCCAGCCAAGGTGGCAAAATGAGCGGAAAACCAGGCGGCCAGCCCGATCGGTCTCAGACCAATTTTTTCGCCACGTCTTTCGCCATGGTGGAGCGGAAAGTCTTTCCGCTCCACCGGAAGCTGCACTAGCATGTAAACATGTGGTCGCAAAATTGAAATGGCACCAAAACTGTCCGCTGCGTTGCTGGTCAGCGCGATCAAGAACAATGCCGTGCTCTACAACAAGAGTGGGACTAAAACATACTGTCAGCGATAGCCTCGATAGTATTGTACGTCGCCAGACCGGAGGTGTGGCGACAAAGCGTTGGCATGGCTCAACTAGCTTGAAGTATCGAAACTGATTCTTCTTCCTGTTCCATGACGGACGAAAGTTGTAGATGACACGCGATGTTACACGAAATGATCGCTTTTGATGGAGGATGTGTCAATGAATGAACAAACCGCTTTAAATGGCGCGATGAAGAGTGCCACCACGCGGACAAACGGTAAAAACTAAATTATGGGGTTTTACGTGCCAGAACCACCATCTGATTATGAGGCGGGCGGTAGTGGGGGACTCCGGATTAATTTGGACCACCTGCGGTTGTTTAACGTGCACCTAAATCTAAGTACACTGGTGTTTTCTGCATTTCGCCCCCATCGAAATGCGGCCGCCGTGGCCGGGATTCGATCCCGCGACGTCGTCCTTAACAGCCCAACACCATGACCACTAAGCAACCACGGCGGGTCCGCGAACAAACGTATGCAGACTAGATTGGATGGAGGCGAAAGCTGCAGCGGCGACCGCGGCGGGGGCAAAACAAACGTGAACAAAATGTACATGCGCGGAAAAGATTTACCGCCCGCTTGCCGCTTCCCAAGTGTGAACGTAGCCTAAGAGAAAAAAAAAAAAGGCCGATGATTACGATACTCCCTAATGCGAAATTCGAGCGTAGCTGTGCAGTACGTGTTTTCATTTCGCGATATATTGAGGCAAATAATTTGAGACCGAATTCTCCGCACTGACTGGCAGTTGGCCAGTGCCGTCAGCGCCTTCGCACAGGGAGGAGAAGTATGGGAACACTGGTATGATGAGCGGCATCACAGCCAGATGTGGGATAAGACGACGACGTACGCGCGAGCAGTGGCAAGAGCGCGTTCGCGCGGTTACGCCGAGGGACGGCGACGCTCAATCCAGGAACGGTCGCCTATGAGCTGCGCTCTAAAAATGGAGCTGCAGCAGGCCATGTGATGCTTAGGGTAGATAACCGCTGGACGATTCGAGTTACAGAATGGGTGCCAAGGGTGGGAAGCGCAGTCGAGGACGCCACAAAATTACGTGGGGTGATGAAATTAGGAAATTTGCCGGCGCAAATTGGAATTAGCTAGCGCAAGACAGTGATAATTGTAGATCGCCGGGACAGGCCTTCGTCCCGCAGTGGACATAAAAATAGGCTGATGATTATGATAGCGATGACGGTGGTCTGCTCCGGACAAACGTCATTTGCACTTCGCTGCTCCTGGAAGAGGCAGGAGGTGTGTCGACTGAGCTCCTGAGCAACACTTTGCAACTTGGAGAATGTGGAGTAAATCATGGACCAGGGACGTGAAAGATGCGCGACGTAATGCTAATGTATTTCTCTCGTCCTTATACCGCTAAATCGCCCCAGTTTTTTTTTCTTTATTTCCTTAACTGCTTATTTCTTTGTTTATTTATTTAAAATTAAATGAAATCTTTATTCCTCTCGTCATGATTACAAAAGGGAGCGCACGCAAGGACGAAAGCCGCACGTAGCAGCTTGAAAAACCGCTTTATGCCCCACATGACAACAGTTGGCGAGGAACAGACTCGGCAATAGAAGTATCCGGAAAAACTGGAAGCACTTTGAAGAAGAGTAAAAATACATTTAGTGCAAATCAATACAAAAATACATTTACAAAATGAAATCGAAAAACGATAAAAACACCAATGCCCTAGATTAGAGTTTCAAAATTAAAAAAATAATGATAACTCTTCAATGTATAGTGAATAGATGGAAGTGAACAAACGTACATACAGCACAAATCAATACAAAAATACATGTACGAAATCAAATCGAAAACAGAAAAAGGATGAATTCTCTAGAGTAGCGTTTCAAGATTCGATCAGACAATAATGATTACACCTTAACGTAGTCGTTAACGTAGCGGTACAAGAACTAAACGAAACAGTATCCATGAAGTTGCATGAAAACACCATCAGAGTATATTTCAGATACAATGCTATGAATGTTTCAAAAGTTTAGTACAGGAGGGAGGAACCTGAGGTAACTTTTTTTCGATATTTTTTTTGCAATGTGTTACTCCGTTCAAGTGTATTAAGGTAACATAGAAGTTTATAGGCGCATGATTGAAATGGGTTCACAGTCCGACAAAATGGCATGGTGCTACGACGTACGTTATATATGGTTACATGACTCTGAAGGTTAAATAATGCTGACCTGTCTGTGTTGTTAGTTCTAATAGGATTCTTCTATGTACAAGAATGCTATTACAACTAACACAGGTTAACTTATATGTACTAGTACATATATGTTAACCTGAAAGCATAAACATCGGACACACTAATGACGTTAAACTGGGGAAAAATTTCTTCTGCATGGGCGCGCCATGGTATATTCGCATCTAACCCTATCGCGTGTTTTTGAGCAGCAAGAATCTTGGATATATTGTGCGTCGTACGTGTGCCCCAGACAGTGTGACAATAGTTAAGCATTGGAATTAAGAACGCGTTGTAAATCAATAACTTCATTGGTGTTCGTAGAGCAAATCTGCGACGACATAACACATGTACCATTCACTTCGTTCATTTTCGATCATTCGTTGTTAGTTTGCGAGTCCCAATTAAGCGATTCCGAGAAGATTACTTCGAGACATTTTATGCTGTCTAGCATTACGGCATTACGGTCGTCCCCATACTTAAGCATGATGCCATTTACAACTTGTTTTTGCTCGAAATGCTAGGCCTTTAGTTTGTTTGTGTTACCCTTTAGGCAATTGTTCTGCGACCATTGGCAAATGTATTGCAAAAACTAACTTCCTGTAAAGGGTAAGTCCGACTATGATAAATCTGATAAGTCAGACTGCAATCCCCACTAAGAATTTCGGCAGGTTGGGTTACAAAACAAAGCCAACTACGTTCGAAATGATTCAGTACGACGCGAACTATAAGTACTTCTCGTGTTCCAGGCGGCTTACCGCACGCATATCACGACCCGATGCTTTCTGTACCATCGTGTGAGGCTTTCATGAGCTGCTTTAGCCTTCGGGTCATTTAACAAGCTAGCACAGCGATCAGGCGTACATCCGTGCTTATGCTAGGGTTCATCAGTACTTTTCGTCTGGTCGCGAAATTTCCGTTAACGCTATGGGAGCGGTTCATATAGCACATGCACCTAGCAAATGCACCTGGCGCACATCGAAGGGCAACGGAGCAGACGCCCGACAGACGCCACAGGCGTTCGTCCTGTGCGTACGCCAGCTTATGCGCGAGGGCTGATTGCCATTATGGGCGCTTGAATTATGTCCGCACAACGTGCGCATCGCTGCGCCGTTTATGTACAGTGTTCTAAAATTTAAACGCGAGATATTTTGAAGTAATTACAACGCCGTGTTTCATGTCCAGGTTCACCTTGCATGCGTAAGAATGGCCTTATTCGTAATTCAAAAGGTACGCTTCGGACTGCCCCATCGTTAGAAACCGACCACAGAGCAATTTCACGCCGCACTTTTATGTAATTACGCATAAAACGCTTGCGTTGAGGCTTTTAGCCCTCTTGATTCAGTTTTTTGCACTCTACATCTGCTCTCCGTGAAGTGACAGCATGCTCCGTGATAGCGACAATGCCTAACTTTCGTTGTGTTCCTGCGTGTCTGTCAAGTTACAAGGGGGCTTAACTAAGTTTACTAAGTGCACTAATAAAAGGCTAAACATAGTAATCAACTGAAGAAATTTTTATAATACCGCCACTAAACTAGCTTATTATTTAACTAAACTCTGAAATGCCGAACTTGACTAGCTTAACTGAATAATACTAACCAAACTATTAAACGAACGAATTAATCAAATCAAATAATATCAAATTCTAATAATTGTGCGGACATAAACTAATAATTAAACTAACTAAACTCGCTAATTACTTAACTACCCTAACTAAACTAGCCAAATATAAGCTCTAAATAAATAACTTACCTGACTATATTTAAATAACTAACCAAAAAGTAATTACATAAATAACTAACCTGAGTTACGAACTAACCTAATAGTTATATTAACTAGCTAAACTTAATAACCAACGTAAGAAACGGCAGTACCAAAAATAGCTGAGCTATTTTACAATTTCATAAACTAATTACAAAATATTACTAAGTAATCACCTAACTAAACTAACGAAATAAATAAATGAGGTAACTCACAAAACAAGTTAACTAATCAACCTAGCAAAGCTAGCGAATTAATTACTAAAGTTATGAAATTGAAGTGACCAAAATTATCCTAATAACCTACCTAATTATAATAAGTAAGCAAATATAAACAACTAATTAATATACCTAATCAACTAATACCTAACTTTCTGAACTAACGAACCAAATATAACCAACTTATCTACCTAAATAACTAGACAACGTGCAAATATAGACAGCCGACCGAAATAGTTTATGCAAGTAAGGCTACTAGGAGGAGGAGGCCACGTGAATAATGCAACGGGGCCGTCTATAATTTAAGCACAAACGCATCGCACGTTAAATTATTTTGCCGAAAGCTCCCGCAGCATGTTCACTCTGCTAACATGCCGAAATAAATGTGGGACAGGTGCCCTTACTCGTGAAAGCTTTATTTTATTAATTTATTTATTTATTTATTTCATACATACTGCTAGCCTCCATTTGGAGGCTGTTGAAGGACATGGGAAAATACATTTCATCAAAATATGAATTACAAACTTATACACTTATTAATATTGTAGCTTACAAGAAGACGCAGTTGAGCAATACAATAAGAGGGTGTGACCTTCCTGAGCCAGCCCTTTGAATGATTTCAGGAATTTTAATGATCGCGCGACACGGCCACCTGGCGCGGCAGATTTATCCCCTTCTATACTTATACCAGTACCTCTGGTGCTACCTTCGGTCCTTCTATAAAACTTTCGGGTAAGTTTCATGACCAGACGAAAATAATAGAAGGACCCTGCTTATACTTTCCTTGTTGCGTTTCTCTAAATCTGCCATGCTCGTTGCTCTCTATTGTAAGAAGGTATATTTCGCCTCTCAGATGACTGAAGCTGCCGTAGTGGCTGTTTTTCACCACTTCTAGAGGTGATATACCACCAGAGCTGCGCCATTAGCTATTTACATCTGTTGATTTTTTTCTGTTGGCAAGTTTCAGCTTTTTGCTTTTTGACGTGAACGATTATTTAAAGACATTTTGCGGCAAAACACGCGCTGTGTCACCTGTGTGTCGCAGGGCAGCTCTCCGTAGCGCAATATTAGAACCGTGGTCGGGCGGTGTGTAATTAGGTCTTATGAGTGGGGACTGTGCACAACGTAGTTGCGCTATTACTGAGGTTTCTGCGTGGGCGATGACGTGGCACCATTGCGAGCTTCCTCACATTCGTGTAAGCTCCGTTTCACGTATAAGAATTGCGATGAGCACTGTTGGCCCCTGGGTCATCAGTGGGGACTTCAATGCGCACCACTTGCTTTGGGGAAGCACCAAGATAAACTCCAGGGGAAGGAATGTTGGATCGCTTGCCTCTGATTATGACCTCTGCATCATGAACGATGGTAGCCCGACGTATCTGCGGGGTCCTAGGTATAGCAGCTGCCTGGACTTGACTTTGGTGCCACGGAACTTCACATCACGTGTTAAATGGTTTTGCGACATCGAGACTCATGGGAGTGATCACATTCCCACCTACTTAACGATTAATGGACTCACTCGATCTTTCTCTCGTGTTATCTTGAAGAGCACTGACTGGACTGGGTTTACGTCACTTATGGAAGAACCATGTGGGGGAGATTTCGCCGGCGACATCGCCGACACCATCAAAGAAGCACTTAAAGTTTCCAAGTGTTCATCATCGTTGTCATCAAGCCGAACGGATTTCGACATTGAACTTGAAAGACTTCGTGCGATTCGACGGCGTGCAGAACGACGATACAGACGCACTAAATCAATTTATGATCTGAGAGACGCTCGTCGCATTCAAAAGAAAATTCAGCGTCGCATACACAAACTAGAGAGTGAGCGATGGAGGACATTCTGCGAGTCACTGGACCCTCGCAAGCCGCTTTCACATATCTGGAGGACAGTACGTGGTCTTCGTTCATCCCCACAACAACGACACCCATTTGCTGCTTTGGCCCTCCATCTTGGCCAAACAGAGCTTGGTGTGGCGGAGGAATTCTGTGCGAGAGTCACTGGCGAGCCTGTCAACATCAACGTTTATGTAAGGGACCTCCCAGTGGCTAAGGTACCGGAAATGGACGTGTCCTTTACCATGAAAGAACTCGAAGCTGCACTGGCAGTCTCTAAACGATCATCCTGTCCAGGCCCTGACGGCGTCACCTATTCTGCCCTGGGACACCTTGGACAAGAGGCAAGAAGAGCGCTTCTGAACAGCTTTAATAACTCATGGCATAGAGGTGCAGTTCCCCAGCAATGGAAGTTAAGTCGGCTGGTACCATTACTAAAGCCGGGAAAATCTCCGTTGGACTTGGCGGCATATCGCCCTATTGCCCTTGCCAGCTGCATCGGCAAGGTTATGGAAAGGATGGTCCTTGCACGTCTAGAATGGTATCTCGAGCGTTACAATATCTACCCCGCTTCCATGGCAGGCTTTCGTCGGGGTCGTTCTTCAATTGGCAGCGTTATTGACCTCACAACGTTTGTGCAGCAGGAGAAAACCCGTAAGCGCATATCGGTTGCGCTCTTTCTTGACGTGAAAGGCGCGTATGACAACGTTGCACATGATGCCATCGTCACCTCCCTGGAGACTATTGGAATCGGCGGCCGCATGCTTCGTTGGTTATCCGACTACATAACTCGCTGGTCGTTTTTTGTGCAAACAGAAGATGGTCCCACAACTGAACATTACACGTACTGCGGCGTGCCTCAGGGAGGAGTATTGAGCCGACGTTGTTCAATGTGACACTCATTGGACTAACTGACGTTTTACCTAAGACAATCTGCCTCTCGATATACGCAGATGACATCTGCCTTTGGACTTCTGCAGTTACTTGGCTTCAGATGCGTGCGCGTTTGCAACGGGCAGCAACCTTGACATCAGCATATCTTCAAGCACAAGGCTTGACTGTGTCAACCGATAAGTGCGCATTGGTTGCATTCACAAGGAAACTTATGACAACAATACCCAGTCTATATTAATGGACACACTATTGCCTACGGAAAGACCCATTGATTTTTAGGTGTAATAATCGACCGCAATCTTTCCTGGAACCCTCATTGCTCGTACCTGAAGAAAAAACTGTCGTCGATAGCCAAGGTACTGAGATTCATGTGCGGGAAAACATGGGGCACATCTGTACGCTCCATGCTTCAGTTGTACAGAGCTCTATTTCTGGGATACCTACGCTACAGCCTTCCAGTGTTGTCCAATACGTGCAAGTCAAATGTTTGCTCGTTGGAGAGCTTGCAGGGCCAAGCATTGCGAACTTGCTTAGGACTTCCTCGCGGCGCGTCAACACCTGCAACAATCGTCCTCGCCAAAGATCATCCGATCCAAACATACGTTGCAGTGGATTGTCTCAGGGCGCATATCCGCCATCTTTCCCGCGTCCCCGATCATCACTTGGCGTTCTTGCCTTCGCAGAGACCTCGTTCCACGTTTTCTAAAGTTATCGTCACCAATCCAGATTGCCTTCCATCAGGATACACCCCAGCAGCAAGGCCTTCATTACCCTTGTAGTGCCTGCAACAGCCTCAGGTTCGCCTAAGTATTCCGGGAGTAAAGAAGAAGGCCAATCACCCAAGAATAGCTCTTAAACAGATGACGCTGCTATTAATGAATGAGACCTACTGGGACCGAATACACATCTATACCGATGGTTCCGTCTCATCTACCAGTTCTTCAGGTGCCGTTGTCATTCCGGCTACGAAAACCACACTCAAGTTCAAACTGTCACATGTGACAACATCAACAGCGGCAGAGCTTGCTGCCCTACGTGCTGCTGTACAATACCTTCTGCAAGAGACACCTCAGAAATGGGTCATATTTTGTGATTCTAAGGCAGCACTTCAGAGTCTGCATTTTGCCATTTATCACAGGACTCATGAGCAGCTGGTATATAAGATAAGAGAAGACCACCATCAAGCTATCGCTAAAGGGCATGAAATTATATTTCAGTGGCTACCGGGACACACCAGCATTGCTGGTAATGACCTCGCCGACGAAGCCGCCCGGTCTGCTCATCTGGAAGGCCGACCAGTCCCAATCCCCTTATCCAGGACCGACGCTGCAGGG